>NC_067486.1:75454252-75749467 GCF_947179515.1 Apodemus sylvaticus | reverse complement strand
CCCCCAACTCATCTCCCCATGTTTCACTGTTGCTTAAGTTAGGTGACAAGATTCAATAGAACCAGGGGAAGGCAGCTTTTGCTCTTTGGGGGCATGGAATGTTGATGTGTCCACTAAAGTTTCATGCAGCAGTAGGAGGGTCACAGTAGAAGGACAATTGGGAGGGCACTCAGAACGGAGAAGTGATGTTTATAGTTGTCACAGCAATCTATTTAAAGCACATCTCTGCTACCCATGTCCAGGAGGTGCAGCAAGAAAACATGAATTGTACAATTATTCGTCTGAACCATTGGTTCAAGTTCAGGTTGAGTTTCTGTGCTGGAAAACTGTAAAAGAGTTTGACCTGGGAGAATCTGAAGACTCCGGTTCTCCCCTGGAGAGTTCCTCCTGGTGCCTCAGTACTGCAGAAGTCAGACCTCTCTCACCGTCCTCTCTTCGACCCTGGAGTCTTCTTCCTTTTGTTGTGCTTGCAGTGTTCATCCAGGGCTCTTCCTTCCTCACTTTCCAGCTTTCCAGACTTAAACTCGAGACTTCTTGATGAACCCTTCTTCTCCTTTCCCCGCCCACACAAGTCGAGGTCATTAGGCAGATGTTACCTGTTTCACTACAGCTTCGCTATCTGACCCTGGACCATGTTTGCAGTCAGCTTTCTAGTTCCCTTCCTTTCTTCTCAAACCCATGCATCCCTTACAAAGCATGTAGAGATGCTTTTCTGAGAGCTGGCTCTGTTCCATGTACACTTTTTCTTGGGATCCATGGGTAGTCCCCACTGCAGCCCCTTGGCTTGTCATTTGGGGTGCACGCTGCTGGTCCCCACTCACTCCAGCTGCTTTGGGATGCACTCTCTTTCTGGTGGCTTCTGGCTTGATTGTTCCACCCCCTGCAACTCTCTTCTCTCATCACTCTACAAAGAATCTTCAAGATTCTTTTTAAGCCATACTTCCTTTATAAAGATGCATTAATTTATTCAATAAAAACAAGACGCTTATTACAGACCTCTAAAGCTCATAGCTAGACCCTATTCATTATGTCACTTCCCAAGAGGCTGTCTCTAAGTCCCTAGAATTAAGCTCCGATCTTCCTTCCCTCCTTACCATTGCCTCATTTGAACTTACACAATCATATTCATTTTCTTCTAAACACACAGCACAGCCCAGTATTAATATTTATATTTATTTGTTTAAGGTTTGCTACTGCTGTAGACTGTGGAAGAATGCCTGTTTTCACAGCTATCTTGCTAGCATCTACTATTCACAGAACTTAACAACCAGGCATGAGAAAATGGAAATGGAAAGGCACTGCCCTGGGAAATAAAGGCCCTTGGCAGTCCCTGGTGTTAAAATTAATGTCTTTGTCCTCTGTGTTTAGAGAACCCTGCACTCCAGTAAAGATATGCATAAGGCATCCTTTGTGGTAAACTGACAGCCTTTAGGCTAAGGAGTCTTTCTGGGTAAAGACAATATCTTAACCATGTCATTAATTGGCCCAACAATCAGTTTTAAGCACTTAGTAAGTACACTAGAGGTAGTGGCAGACACTGGGTAGCGCTGACAAATGAACACTCCAGTTTCTACATCTGCAAGGCTCGGCATAGCTGGAAAAGACAGTGGAGACTGGGGGTGGGTGGTGGGTGGGGGAATGGTAGAACTGAATATGCCAGAGCTTGAGCTTGTACTTCAAGGTAAGTTGGACTTCATCCCAAATGTGCTGTGTAAGTGCCCCTAACTAGTCTCCACTGCTGTCTTCTCTGTAGGTCACTGCAGAAACCAAGGTACCACTCACTGAGCATCTCATAGAAACTGCAGGAACACACATTCAGCTCTCTGCTCTGTTTCCCTGAATGCTCGGACACAAGCTCTCCACCCTCCCCCCAAGGCTAACAGATTGCTGCCAGTTTTGAGCTGTTTGACCATGTTCTAGTCTGAGCTAATTTTGTATGTAAAATTGCTTAAGAGTGAATATGAAATCTTTGACTGAAGCCCAAATATATAAATACCATTGCATTTCCTTCCTCCCCAATTTTGCAATCATCCAAAAAAACTGTTCATGTTGTGTAGTATAATTAGTTATTTATACATCCTCATGTGGTCTATTGTTCAGAATTAAATTGTCTGGTATACAGGATTTCTCTTGCAAGGCTTATTCTGTCGGTTTATTGCTTGTTGGAAGCTGTTTGTAAATATGTCCTTGTGGAACCCCGAGGGATATGTCTGAGCATATCCAGGACTGTGGGGGAAAATAGTTCAGTCTATGTAGGCCTCTGCTGTCTGCTGCTTTCTCTTTGAAGACCTAGGCAATTAGAAGGAACACAAAAATAGTCACAGGAAGGTACAAATGGAAATTATCTTGGAGATCTAGTTACTAGATTCTAGTGACTCAGTCTTGCCCAAGAGGAAGCCAGCCCTCAGGAAGGGGAAGTGAAAGGCCTCACACACAGCCTCTTGTGGGTGAGAGGCAGCCAGAGTCCTCTTCAGCTGGTGCCTCTCTCTACGAATCCACCTAGCATAGAGCACGGTTGCCCCAGGCATGTCTGTACATTACAGTTTTCCCCTAGGACTACATGGGCCCAGACTGCTCTACCCTGCTCCTGCAGTTTAGCCTTTATTTCTCTTCTGCCTCCTGTCAAATGGGTTGTCCACTAGCCATACGGATGAGTCCCTGTCAAATGTAACAATTCATCCTTCTTCTCAGTCTGGTTGAAGATAGAGGCAAGATGGTTCCAAAATTTTATGTACAATGAAACTTCTTTTGAGGGAGGGTCTGGGAGCTCTGCTTCAAAGGAGACAGTAACTTTTGTGGCTCAGGACAGTTTCTCCAGGCCTGGGTGCCATGCACACTTGCAGAGGATACACAGGGCTGTTGTGGGTAGTTTCTATGAATGCCATAAGAACCCCTGGTTGATGGTGCTGTTTAAGCCTTGTTGGTCTTTCATCCCTAAATTTTATTGTGTTGAGTTTGTACCATTAGCTGTGATTTTTGCTGAGTCTTTTTCAAGTCTCTCTGTCTCTGTCTCTCTCTGTCTCTGTCTTTGTTTCTCTCTCTCTCTCTCTCTCTCTCCTCTCTCTCTCTCTCTCTCTCTCTCTCTCTCTGTGTGTGTGTGTGTGTGTGTGTGTGTGTTAGATCCCAATTCCTAATTCAAAATTATACTTCCTGGCCAGAAAGGTCAGCTAGGGATGGGTGGCCAGACGACTAAAAGAGTCCAGAAATTCCCTTTTCACATGTGTGGGCATCAGCATATAAGCCTACTGCCAAGGTCCTACTAGAATCTGACATGTTCCTATGTTTGGAATACCATAAGAGTTAGCCAACATTTTAGCACTTAAAACACATTATCCTTCTATGTTTTTATTCATAAAATCCCCCAGATTTTTTTACAGTGACAGATACTAATAAAATGTATTAGATTTTAAATATTTACTGCTTTTATGTCTTTATTTTAAATTATTAAATAGTAATCATACAGAAAGGCTAGAACAGATGTCACGTATTTATCATCAGGATGAGCAGATGCTCACAGCTTTCCTTATTTGCCTCAGATCTCCGTTTTTCTTAAGGAAACCAAGCACACCACACATAGTTGGAGCCCCCACTTTCCACTTCCTTGTCCTCTCCTTTGTATCTCCCATGTACACGGGAAACAACTCCCCTGAACATGATGACATCATCTCTGTGAGTGCTTTTTTCCAACCTACTGCATCCTCAAGCAACTTTTTCATGGTACTCATTAGCTTTTGTAATCAGAGGAGAATAAAGGACATATCTATCTAGTCTGAAAACCTATATGTGTTGCAATCTCCATTGCTTCCACCCGGATTTCACTCTAAACCTGTTTTTTTTATGATCTACCTACCCCATCTTAGCCTAGTTGCAGTCAGGTCTGTCTTGATAGAAGTACATTGGACCCTGCTCCCATGACTTAGCACTTCATCAACTGCCAACTGGAATGCCCCGGCCCATGGTTGGGACAACCTGCCAAACTCTGGACTGCATCTGTGAATGGATAGAGTTGTTCCTGCTGGTTTCGAGCTCTTTGATTCAGCATTCCCACACCAAGGGAGTGCCATCCTGCCTGAGCTGTTCTGCTTGGGTTCTCCATGGTTGGAAGCTAGCCCTTTGAGAGAAAGCACATAGAGACAGCTGGGACTGGAAAGGTGGGCCAGAGCATGATGGCAACGTTTGACAGCATCCAACATCCTTAAGTTACATAATCTAAATAGTGAGACCTAAGGTAGAACACAACACATTCAAAATCTGTTCATCAAAATAAATATTTGAAGGTTCATATAGCACTTACTATGTGTCAAGTGTCATGCTAAGTACTTCAGTTATTTCTTCATTTTATTTCTGTTTTTGGAGTCCAGGCTGGCCTCCAAAGTAAAAGATGACCTCAAACTCCCTCCTGCCTCTACCTCCCAAATTCTGGGACCAAAGACCTGCCCAACCATGACTTGCTTTTATATATATATATATATATATATATATATATATATATATATATATATATATATATATAAAGATATAAACTTATATTTTGAAGATTAAAAAAAAAACAGGCACAAAGAAGCAGTGTTCTGTAAGGAAGAACAAGGAGTTCAGAGGGAGATGACATTGGGCATAAGCTAGCTCAACTGTTTGCTAATTTACTGCCAAGGACTTGTTTCTCAGACCTCCAGGACCTGGCATAAAGTAGCTGCTTTGCAATGGTGCCTGCTGCTATACAGAAGACTCGGGTTCCTGCAAACAGTGAGAAGCATATATACAGTAGAACTGGGTCTAAATCTGGGCCTACCTCAGGCAAAACTCCCCTCCAAAGTGGCATGCTATATGGAAAGAGAAGTAACCCTGAATTCAGTCAGGGTCTCAGGTCCTCTTCTCAACCAGCTGGCTGGCCTCAGACATTCATTTCATCTCTCCTCTTTTTCTGATACCTCTCACTGCAGAAAGAGATTGGATCCTGGGACTTTTCTGGGTTGGCACTTCTGCCACTGGCATTCTATGCCTCTGCTTGAGAAGTACAGCACCAAACTGCCTGCCCCAGAGTGATGAAGGCAATGCCACTGATGGTATAAAAAAAAGGTTGGAACAGAAAGATGGGCACAACTTGTTCAACTGCTTGTAATCCTTAGTGACTGAAACCAGTTGGATTTCCTTTATGTTCTTAACTTGAGCTGGGAAGGGATCCAGTTAAGGGAGGGCTTCAGAAAACAATAAAACTAGTCTCCTCCTCTATGTCCTCCATGTCCTCCTCCTCCTCTTCCTCCTCCAAGTCTTCCTCCTCCATGTCCTCCTCCTCCAAGTTCTCCACTTCCTCTTCTTCTCTTTCCTCTTTCCTCTCCTCTTCTTTTTCCTCTCCTCCCTTCCCTTCCTCCCTCCCCCCTTCTCCTTTCTGTCAAAGAAGGACTAAATCCAGAAACCAGTTAATTAAAACACTGTGGGATGAAGGGTCACAAAGGGACTTTATTTCTGCTTCAAGTTTAACATTCTATTTTTTCCATCATGTTTTTGTGACTTGGAGTTACTGATTTGAGGGGGTAGACAGACACACACAGAGGAGAGTGGATGGGTGCATTTGAATGGTCTTTGGTTCCCTCACCTCATTAAAGTGAAATTTAAAAATCTGTCTAGGGCTACCAATTTTCTGGACCACTTCAATCGTCCTTTAAGCCTTGGGATCTGGGACATTTGCATTTGCTTGGCTCACTGTGGTATGCCAGGAGTACGTATGTACTCCATTTTCACATTGTATGGACCTGCAAAGGATGACACATGAGCATACACATCAACCTTGAAAATTAAGCTGCTGTGGAAGAGCCAGCAGCCCACTGTAGGCCCTGGGACATCAGCTGTGGTCTCAGAAAAGCCCTCCCCCGTTCTACACCATAGTCAACACAGGCAACTGTTCAGCTGGAACAGGAGGCTGCCCTTAGAATATTGTGTTTTTATTCTCAGTGGAACTCATGTGGTCTTTCTGGCTCTCTGGAACTTTTGGACTCCTGGTTTCCACATTTTAGTCTGTTGTCTTGACTTTTGCCCCATTCCTGAACAGTGGCAATCTCACAGTCTGGTGAGCATGTTCTTTCCATTCTGAGGTGGGTTCAGCTGCACTGTTTACTTTTATTTTATTTTTACTGGGAATTATTGTCATCTCTAAGTGTCTAGATCTTGGTAACTCCTCTAGGATATGCTAGAGGAATTTTACCATGACCACACATGTTCTTGAATCATTGTCCCACCTACAGGTGTGTGCTTGGGCTTCTTGATGCTTCATGACATGTGGTGTTCTGTGCTACTCAAAGCAAACACCAGGTTCCCCTGGCGTTAGACATTTATGTGTTCTTATCAGACTTTACTTATCCTTCGCTTGAAGGCCTGGACACTATTTACCTTTATTCATCAAGTTTGATCACACATAGTTAATATATAATTTACCAAATCACTGCACTAACAACAGAGTTACTAATGCCGTTGTGAGCTGTCTCTGA
The DNA here is from genome assembly GCF_947179515.1 of Apodemus sylvaticus. NCBI lineage: Eukaryota > Metazoa > Chordata > Mammalia > Rodentia > Muridae > Apodemus > Apodemus sylvaticus. The sequence continues at coordinate 75,742,985 of NC_067486.1, read as the reverse complement.
GAGCACCACAATTTGCTCATGTATAGTATTCAAATTTAATCTTGGGAAAATTCCATTCTAAAAATGAGGAAAACATACAGTGGCTATTTAGTGTGTGTGCACTCTCGGGTAAGCATTATTCTAGGAAATCCCTGTATATGTTCAGTCTCCCTTCTACTGAGCACATTTTGTGCCAGGCATATCTTACAGCCCTTTACATTCAAACTCATTTTACCCACAGAACTATAAAGCATGCACTATTGTTTCCTTCTTGTATTTGATGAAATTGAAATTCATGGAACATTTAAAAAAATGTATCCAAGTCAAAAAATAGAATTCAGATTCCCAATTCAGTAGTCTGGTTGAAGAGACATTCCTTCCTTTCTGGGCACCGTGCTCCTCCCCCAGTCAGCCCTGCAGCACTGTCTCTATAAGCTGTGGTTGTGTCCATTTTTACAGAGAACAAGGCGGATACCCACACAGATTAAATACCTGTACTGGGTCCAGAGCTGAACCTGGGCTAGTAAGCGAAAGCTCAGGCTTTGAACATTCATCTGTTTTCAGAGACACGTGACAATTTTCAGCTTAGGTGCATATGCTGTTGCCCAGCCACATGAGAGTTTTGCCATGTTTGAAGGGTTGGGCTGACTACAGGGTATGTTGGGGAGGGTGGATACTTATAAGTCCTAAGACACAGAACTTCCTTTTCAGATAATCTCTACCCCCAATTTCTCTTTCTTTCAGTATGATGTTCGATGCTGGTTCTTTATCCATCAGCATTGATAAAGATCCTAGAACAAGGAAGATGGTAAGTCCAAAATGGTCAGCAAAAGTAAGATGGACAGACTTTCTATTTAAGGCCAGATGCACTGGCTGGGTTTAGAGATGTTTAGAGAAAATAACAGCTCCCTACGCCCAGATTTATAGGGTGGGCAAAACCAGAATGGTGATGTGGGGACCAGAGAGCAAATAAACAGGTTGCTTACAACAATCTTTCTCTGTGACTGAGTGGGCTTGTGGTTTGACCTAAGAAAGAAGTAAGTGTGTTGACCTCAACTCAGGATCCAGACAGGCCTGCTTTGGGCTATCTGCACACACACTCACCATCAGGTGATCACGAGTCAGTCATTTCCTTCCTCTAAGACTCTGTTTCTTCAAGGACTCCTTCAAATGGCCACAAGGCTCTATTGTGCTTATGTGGACTGCAGTAGATCATCAAGGCCATGAAAAGTCTTGGCTAGCTGTGAGTGTTAACCTGAGGTGGGTGTAAGATGCTGACAGGGAAGAAAGTTTTACCCCCTCTGTAGTTCCTCATATGGCATTGTGCTGACAGAGCCGTATACGACTGACTCATACATAACACTGGAAAATGGGCAGTTTCCTGGCATTGCCAGTTCCTAGGCCTGGAACTGGCTTCAGCTGGTTTACTGGTGGGACTCAGGGAGGGGAGATGCAACAGGTAGGTGCCACACTTAGGAAGGAGGGGTATTCTTGAAGGAGGGGCATTCTTCCCTGCCAGAGGTTCAGGGTAAGGGGAGATTTTAACTTCCAATCTGGCCAGGCAGAGGAAGGGAAGGCAAGCCCACTCCATGCTTCCCCACACTGCCTTCCTGGCTCTCACACACAAGTCTCAAAATCTGTCCCAGCCTCCGTTTCTCCAGCTCTAAACTGGGAAGACCTTACTTTTCAACATTTTAAGAAGGCCTAGTACAGTCTCTCATCCACTCTGTTAGACTACTAAAGAGTGGTGAAGTGGTTCCAATAGTCCCTTGGTTTCTGTCCTGAGCTCAAGTTCTTTTAAGCCAGTTCTGGAATCCTTTGGGTAGTGGAGCGCACAAGGATTCCTGTGTGTCAGTAAGTGAGCCTGTGTGACAGAGGGCTTTTAAATGAATCACTTTGTATCTAGCAGGGCCGCACCTGCTCCTCAGACTCTGAAGGCAGTGCAAGCAACAAGATCATTCAAAAGCACCGCTTTCCATTCAGTTCTATAATTAGCTAGCAGGCTGCTCACCCCTGGAGCTGCTGGGGTGGGCGTGGGGCAGCCTGGAGGGGCGGAGCCCGAACCCCTAAGCCCGCCCCTTGGATTCCTCCTCCCGCTGTCCCGCCCGGTCTTCGGTTGTGCTCCCCACCCCCATCTGCGTTCTGGAGCGTGCAGCGCTCTGCGGGGCAGGATTCCTGGAGGACAGGGCCTGTCCACCCTCCTTTTGGGCTCCCTGTCCAGCTAAGAAGCCCCTCGAGGGGTGCGACTGCCCTGGAGCAACTGTGCTTAGAATGGCATCCCCCTTCCCCGCTAGCCGGCTTCCGCGTCTCGCCCTCGGGGCTACCGCCCGCTCACCCCGCCCAGCTCCCCGGGCCCCTCCCAGCCACCTCTCCCTCTTTGTCGCATTACATAGTAATCTGAGATGCATTGGATGGGCTCCAGGGAACAGAATGTACTTGGCAGAGGCGCGGGGCTTGATGTCTGCAAAATGTCGGAAACTCAGCCAAGAGCTGCTAACTGGGTCATTAACCTCCAAAAGCGAAGCGAGGGCTGTAGGCCCTCTCTGCCTCCCTTCATCTCGCCAATAAAAGTGCCTCAGTGTGAAGGGAAGAAAAAGCCCAAGGTTGGCTGCTTTGATTTCTAGGCACTGAAGGCAGACCAGTCTCCTCCCGCTGCCCGCGCCCCAGCCCCTCCCGGCTGCCTCTCTGCTCGGAACCAAGAGTTTACAAGTGGCCTTTCAAAGGTCCAGCAACCCTGCAGGGCCAAGCTGCAGCATCTGTGAAGATGTTACCCGCCCTTCCCTACCGCACAGCCTCAGACCCATTCCCCCGCACCCCCCTCCCCCCAGCCCCTGGGTTGCAAGGAAATAATACAGGAGGGTTAAGGCTGGAGGTGGGGCGAAGAAGAAAGTTCTAGTTTAGTCCTCAGGCACACTTCTGCTCCTCCCCATTTCTGCTTGCTCCTCCTCCTCCTTCTACCCTTTCCCTCCTTCCTGAGGGCGGCCTGGAAGGCTTGTCCTGCTCCACATACGGATGGGAGCTCCTAGCAGCTGTCAGTCCTTTCTCTGCTTTTAACTGTTTATCTCTTCCCAACCTACTTCACCTTTGGTCTTAAGGATCAAAGGAGAAAGTTCCTCTTTGATCCTGTGACCTTCAGGCTCCTGAAAGCCCTAAAGTCCAAAGGAACTCTGGACTTATGCACAAGTCCTGGAAAGCAAGCAGAAAGTCTTACAAAAGCCAAATATCAAAAGCAGAGAGCCACTAAAATCCTCCCCCTTCAGTTTTCTGGCCATGTTGGACTGTGGAAAAGGTAATTCCTGTGAATGTCTAAACCCATTTCTTGAGTGGCTAGAGACTGAGTGCTCGGTAGTCAAACAGGAAGTGGTGTCTTCCTCAGATGAGAGTCCTTGATTGACAGAGAAGACCCCTTGCCCGTCAGAGACCAGCAGTGGCTGGTCACAAACCAAACTCTGAGAAGGGAGAATTGGCTTGGCGAACCACCCTTCGAAACAGAAGTCAGCTTGTCAACACAGTTGGCCCAACCCAGCCGTGGGTGTCCCTGTCATTCTTGCCTCCTCTACCACAGGCACATCAGTCAGATTGACTCTGCCTTTCTCTGAGCATCCCACAGAGGCTAGTTTCTGGGCTTGACGACCTCTGTCTGACCTTCTACTGCCATGCATTCAGTTCCCCTGTAGCCGTCGACTTGGGTGAGCATACCTCTCTCACGCTGCCTTCTTTCAGTTTTTTCGGAGAGATTTATTAATGTCCTCCAGATAACCAGCCCCTCTGTGCCTGTGTTAACTCTCTTATATGGGAGCCATTGCTCCATGGGTAGAAATCATTCCTTGTCAATATCAACACCAATGGCAAAGGCCATCCAGCATCAATCCTTCCTGATTTGCCTTCTTTGAATAGGCCTTTTTTCCATCTTTTTGACAAGTTTTCCCAGGATTTCTGAATACTCTGAATCCACAAGAAGTAGCTCACCATAGCCCCTCTTATGCTTTTCAGCACCTACACAGAAAAACTGTCACTAGGTGTTAAAAAAGAGGTATTAGACACCAGAGAAGAGCACTATCTACCTGTTTGTGGATGAGTCCCCAACTTCCAACCTCAGCTGGAGTTTTGACTTTGTCCAATATTTTTCACTGTGCAAATCTTCAGAATTCTCACTACAAGTTGCCCAAGATGCCCACATTTTGGGAAGCTCAGAGCTCATCGTAAAATATGTAAACATCTCAGGTTCCTTTCAGAACGTAGAAAAGACCAAGTCCCTTGCTGTTTGCATCACAATAAACAACGTAATCAAAAGGGAGCTGGTGTGAGAAGCATGAAGCTGCAGAAGGCATTAAAGGTTTGGAAATAACAGTAGACAGGATGGCTGGCCCTGTTAATGCCCCCCCCCCCACTCCAGTGCCAGGGTGCTTGGGCCATCTCAACTGACTCACTGCTTGCTGGAGATGAATCATACCCCTGTTCCGTGTGTAAGGTCTCATTTCCTTCACTCCCACCCCCAATAAAACGGGCATGTTTATTATTCCTACCATGCAGGAGGGATGGGAAGTCGTGAGAGTCCTTGATAATTACACAAAAATATTATTAAATCAAAAATTAGCTGCAAATATGTTTTTTACTTTCTGGCAAGGCACAGAGATGGGGAGGTGTGGGTGGTGCCCCTAGGATGTTGCTGTGGCTTCTGGATGCCTGGTCTACTGGCAACAGTACCATAGGAACTGGAAATGGGGGTGGGAGGTCAGTCTACCTGTGGAAGTGGGAGTGTTTATGGCCTGCTTGAGTGGGAGCAAGAATCTGAGGAGGCAAGAAACCCAAACTCAAGATGAGGTACCTGGGACAGAATCAGGGTGCAAGGTGTGGCAGGCTTAGTGCTAGGTTGGGCCAGCAAGCTGTGCCTCAGGGCTCTGGGATATTAACACTTGTTGATGAGCTGGGCTGTGGCAGGATCTGGACTGTGGCAGGAGTGCACAAACTTCGCATGTGTTCACTCCTTTGTGTGTGTGTGTGTGTGTGTGTCCTTGGAAGATTCGGGAAGGTTGCAACTGACTTGTTAGGCACAAAACCAACTCCAGAACCTTGCTCTCTGGGGAGGAAGTCTAAGCCAGCTCAACATCTTAGCCAGGTCTAGTTGCAAAGAATCCCTGGGTGTCTGGAGCACAAAGATCTTTATCTAGGCCACAGCATAGTACATGTGCACTTCAGGGCCTGGCCACTGACCTCTGTCTAGACTTGTCTGCCATCAGACTTCCTAGTCCATCTGAGACACTTGCATTTGATAAGACAGCCACGCCTCCATTCTAAGCATTTACTCCTTAGCACCGGATCTTTTATTAGAGTCCCAGGAGGCTTGATAGTTGGGTAGTTGGGGAGCCTTAGAACTGAGCCTTGAAAATCCACTTTGGTATATCCTAATGTTTGTTGTCAGATCCCATGTAGGAGGTTATTGTCTCGGTACTATCAAAGTTACCTAAGGACTTTTAGGTAAAGATTCATGTAAAAATGTCTTGGAAATGTTTCATATGCACTGAGTCCTTGGGTTTGAGGTTATATACTTGTATACCTGCTTTATAATTGACATCAAAACACTCTCAATTTAGATACTGTTGTTTCAAGGAGGTTTACAGTGAGCTTAAGACTATTGAACTGACTGAAACCAACCAACGTCCTCAGTCAAAAGGGAGGATCCATAGATTCCTGTTTCATAGCTCGGCAGTGGATACTAGCTTCTACTGAAACCATCAGCTTATTTTTCCTGTATTTGATGGGCTGTTTTTGTGAGAAGCAGCACATGAAACCAAGGTCAACCAGGAAAAGACTACCTAAACAGTGCCAGTTAGGTCGTGGGGATTGTGGGTAAGGATATGACTGGGTAAAAGGTCTGTTTTTAGCCTATGTTGCAGGTTCATCCTCCTGATTACTGTCTGGCCTTGAGATCTGTGGCTGATGTGCACCGAACCATTATGTGTAGGAGTTAGGCTCTCAAGTGTCTCCTGGTTCCTTCATTCTGTCTTAGAAATGTCAACAGTGCTGCTGATTGACTGGTGACATTCAGTTATTCTATCTTGGAGTCTACAAACAAGCTAAGAAATGATGTCCCCAACCCTTACACTGGTGAAGACCAAAGGGTGGAAAGACATTTAAGTGGGATGTGTCGAAGTCCCAGATGAAAGCCGTCATCCCCTAAGATCATGTTTAGCCATATGTCTGGCTACAAGTTCCCAAGGAAGTTTTTGATATCAGTCTTAATATGTTAGTCTCAAAATGAAGAACATGAAATATGAATTGGATCTCATGGATTCTACTGCTCAGTTCTCTTAGGCAAGGACAATGAGACTTTAAAAAGCTTACCTACAGAACCTGACCAAACAAACAGACAGGTAATCTTAGAGCCAGGGCCACATCCCAGATATCCACTGGTCCTTGGTGTTCATTTTGATTTGCAAGCTGTGTGTTAGAGCTTGACCTCTGGGTTCCAATGGATAACTCTTGCTATATTAAAGTTTACCAAGATCTTGGACCCTGATATTTTTGCGGATCTGTACTACCTATTTCCAGTCCAGTGTTGTTTCCAGTCTAGTGTTGATTTCATGCTGTCATTTGAGCTCCGGCCATAATATCTGTCACTGCCTTTAAGAGAGAGAGAGAGAGAGAGAGAGAGAGAGAGAGAGAGAGAGAGAGAGAGAGAGAGAGAGAGAGAGAGAGAGATATCTTGTGCCTGACAATCAGCTTGAGCGAATTGGCTGTCTTCGACACATACATCTGCCTTGGTTGATATTTGCTTTATATTTACCATCCTCAGTAGCTTTACTGTGCCCTTCTACCTTGGTGTACTTCTGAATCTATAGCATTTTATTTTTAAACAATTAGTTCTCCCACCCCCTCCTACTGAATGTAGCACTAAAACATCTGCACAGTATTTTGTGAAATGAGCAGAAAATTTAAGGCAATTCAAGGAGAACCAATAAGCTCTCCTTTAAGTCCCCATGAAGCCCAGATAACACTGTCACCATCACCCTCTTCTAAAGGACACTGTCCTTGTCCTCCCAGAGTTTTCCATGGCCATGTCCAAATCTGCTCCAAGAGTGCCCTCTGCTGGATGACATCAGGACCCTGATAGCCTCAGCCATCTTGGAAGTAGAGCCAACTGGAGTTTTAAGAGGATGAAAAGGAAGGTTGGATGGAAAGGGGGTGCATGCTTTGGATGGGGGAAGGGAAGATATTTGAGGGGAGGGAAATGGGGGTGGGTAGGAAGAGAGTGGAAGGGGAGATTACTACACTGGGGAACTCTGAGCCACCTCTATTTGAACACCATCCTAAAATAAAATGTATTCAATCCATGAGGTCCTTATGACTCTCTACTTCTATTTCAATGTGTTAACTTAATACTAAAAGGTCATTGCATGGTTTAAAAGAAAAGAAGCAGGTGCAGAGACCTACAGCCAAACATCAGGTGGAGCTGGGAGGGACTTGTGGAAGAATCTGGGATAGAATTGAACAAGCCAGAGGGGTCAAGGACAGCACAAGAAGACCTACAGGGTCAACTAACCTGGGACTGTGGGGGCTCACAGAGCTTGGGCCATCTACTGAGAGCATGTGCGAACTGGACTTAAACCCCTAGCAGAAATGCACTTTGGTCTTTATGTGGGCTCCCCAACAAGAGGAGCTGGGCCTGTCTCTGGCTCTGTTTCCTGCCCCTAGATCCTCTTTCCCCTACCTGGACTTCTGGTAGGGCCTCAGTGGGAGAGGATGTGTTTAGTTCTGCTGGGACTAGACGTTCCAGGGTGGGGTGGTTGCTAAGGTGGGGGCTTCCCTTCAGGGGCAATGGGGGATTTATAAGGGTGGGGGTGAGAGGACAGGAGGGAAGGGGGCTGTGATCGGGGTGGAAAGACAAAAAGAAGGATCAAAGGGGAGGATAAATCAAGAATCTCGCTTGATGTTGATGATTCTTGATGGATTACAAAAGATAATTTCATAAAATAGCTCAAGTTCTATGCTCAGATTTTATTATGTCAGGTAAATTCTCTGTCAGCGAGTCATTGCCTACCACATGGATTGAACATTTTTGGAATTCAAGGCATATTTGTAAGTTCAATGACTCATTACTGTGCTTGCATTTCATTTAGTATATTTAATTAGTATATTTATTCTAAAGAAGACCATAACTTCAACACACTTTTTAGAAGAAAATACATTAGCAAACTTTAAAAGTATATTTGAATATCTAAGCCATGTTTTAAATTAAGCATGCCTGGTAAATAATCTCTCTCTCTCTCCTCTCTCTCTCTCTCTCTCTCTCTCTCTCTCTCTCTCTCTCTCTCTCTCTCTCTCTGTGTGTGTGTGTGTGTGTGTGTGTGTATGTGATCCTGAATAAGAAGAAGGGCTCCCATAAATAGCCTTTTGAAGGTAAGCTGTTATTGATAGATTAAATTCGGTCTTTAAGACTGTTGTTAGTGTGAACTTACTAATTGGGAGGAATTTGTTTGCTACAAAAATATGGAATTGGAGGGTTAATTATCTTTAAAGTGCCATGTCCAGGAGACCAGGAGAAGCCATAGCTAAGAATGTCCTTATGGGAGGAGCACAGGGCTAAGCTGTTAGAACTATGACTTAAAAATGGAATAGTAATGTTCTATGAAACATTAGGGAAGGCTCCACCATCTCGTTACTCAAGTGGTAAAAATGAAACCTGAAGAGAATAATGTCCCAAAGGCTCACAGTTAGTCTTTGGCGGAGCCCAGACTGGAATTTGAATCATTTAGATTAGCACCATCCAACCAGACTTTTAGTGAAGTGTTTTCCCCATCATGGCATGAAAGGGAATTACAGGCAAATGCTAAGCTGTTCATGCCTGATTCCTACAAACTCCATATTGAAATAATCTTTTTCATTGTATTTGCAAGTGGTGCTGATATGACTTAACATAGTCCTCAGAGTAGAGATTGTAGTTTAGTGGTGGCTTCCTAAGCAGAGGAAGAGAGATTTAAGCTTGGCAGTCTTTCTGTCACATCATGTGATATGCAGTGCCACCATTGGAACTCCATCAGTAAGAGGGTCCTCACCACACACTGCCCTTTGACCTTTTGCACTTCTCTGCCTCCAGACTGTGAGAAATGCACTTACTTTCTTTGCACGTAACCCAGTTTGTGCAGATCAGTTAAAGGAAAGAGAAAGAGACTGGTAGCAAGAGACTGCAGAACCTCATTGGAAACTGCTGCTGACACTGTCGTAAAGCATGGAAGAAATTCCTATTTCAGACTCTGTCCCAGCTCATTGTATCCTTAAGAGACCTAGAAATAGACCGTTCAGATCCTTCCCTACTCTGACCTCCACTCTGTTTACACAGGGGCTGGCCAGATGTTAGAGAAAGAAAGCAAACACTTGCAGCTGTTATCAGGGAGAGGGTGGAGCACAGGAGGTTTCCAAGTTTTCATCCAACACATCAGAACATATTTAATTTTTACTGCTTTTGGGTTAACTGTCTTCCCCATCCTTAACTCTTAATACTTAGTATTGAAGCTTGTGTTGAGAGATGCAAAGGGATTCGTGAGCTAACTTTAGCCCATGACCAAGGCAAGTTCTTCTCTATATCCTTGGGAGAAATCTCTCTTCATCTCCAGTTCCCATTTCTTTGAGAATGATGGTTCTTTGTAGCAAGTAGAGTTTAGAAGTATGCAGGAGTCAGTGTTTTGTGGTGAGTGCATGGGCTTTGGAATTAGGTAATGTCTAGTTTTGATCCCATCCTAGCCATTCACTGACCATGTGATTTTGGGTAACACAGGCTGGAGTCTTATTACATTGCTTATTTATTGAATTAAACTCCTATCTTGCAGCTGTAGGAATGAAGTATCACTTCCGATCTTGTGCAGAGGGCACGGCTAATAATTAACCATTTCCATTGGGACACTACAATAGGAGACAGATTGAAAAGCCATTCAAGGGAACAGACACAGAGAATTAGGAAATCTTTGATTCTTAGAAATCTATGGAAACAGAAGAGTTTCTAACAGACATTAAGTGTGGTGCTGCTTGCCAGTATAGAACACCCCTATTCTTTCACAGCTCACACAGCCTTGAATTCTTTTCTTCAAGGAGAGCCATGCAAAAAGCCTGACCTCTAGTGGTCCCTGCTTTTGTGTTGGACTGAAGGGGAAGGGCCAAGGATATAAGAACAATAGAGATTTAATGCACACTGGAAACCAATGTAAGAAATTTCCTAATTAAACGAACTCGTAGCTGTGTTTCCGTTGTTTTTTAACCTAAGCTGGCTTGGAATGTATTCTCTAGCTAAGGATGACCTTGGATTCCTGGTCCTCCTGCTTCTGCCACCTATGTTATAGGCATGGACGATTACTTATGCCTGACAAGCTGTCTCATTTTATAAGAATTTAGGACAAATTGTCAGATGTGTTGCTTCAACACTTGTGAGTTTGCAGTAAAGCTTAAGATGTGACACAGGAGTTTTGCAGGTGCCCCGAGTTCCAAATCCTATCATCTTTTAGCATCTGTCACAGGAGTCAGTTCCTTGGTGACATGGAGAAAGCAGGTAGCCACTGGGTATATTTCAGTGAGAGTTTCCTTAATATTGAGAGTCAGACATCAAAGTGATATCCAAGACTGCTTTACTCAATGCCTCCCAAGGCCTGGGCCCTTGAGACTTTGATCTTTTTCTTTTTTCTCCCAGTAGGTCCGTGTTAAGAGGCATTTCATACAGACCCCTGTCCTCTTGACACCATGTAAACTTTGCCTCAGAGCCAGAGCTTTGAAGCACTCAATTAAGAGTTGTTCACTTTAGCAATCCAGTCAGATTCACTCAAAACCTGGAACTAGACCTACGTCTTAAGAATTCAGAAATGCAGGAGCAAATGAGGTCATTATCAACATTAGACTCCCCCCCCCCAACTTTATTTTTCAACTAGCTTACACAGGATTCGATTTCATCATGATGTTTTTAAACAAAATTTGTTTTGTCGATCCCCATCTCTCTTCTCCCTCCTCTCTCCTGGCCCTCCTGTGTACCCGCCCACCCACTGCCTCCATTTCTCTTCCGCTTTAATGTCATTTGTGACCCCCCTTCAATACTTCTCTCCTCTTGTCATGATCTTCTTTCTTGCTCTATAGCTAGTACATTCTACATATCCCCAGTCATGTAGGCACATGGAAGCATTAAAAACTAGAATGCACATATGTGAAAGACATGCAAGTTTTTCTTCCTTGTATCTGAGTTACCTTGCTTCACAGTACTTTCCAATTTCATCCATTGTGAGCAAATCTGATGATATCATTTTCCTTAATACCCAAATAAAATTCCATTTTGTATATGATTCACAGCTTCAACATCTATTCATCTGCTTCCTTGAGGTTGTTCGTAGAGTTGTTGGAAATGCTCATAGAGTGTAGGTATCTCTGTGGCAGGATATACAGTCCTTTAAGTTATATGTCAATGAGTCACACAGGTAGAGCATATGGTAATTATATTTTTAATTACTTGGGAACACTCTCATTAATTTCCATATGAGTGATACAAAGTTATACTCCTACCAGCAGGGATAAGATTCCTCTTTCCCTAAATCCTTGACAGTGTTTATTGTTTTGTTTTGGTTTTTTGTTTGATTTTGTTTTTGATCTCAGCTATTCTAACTCACATGAAATAGAATCTCAAAGTGGTTTTAATTGTCATTTGCCTGGTGGTTAAAGATGTGGAACACTTTTTAAAACACACACTGTCCATTCATATTTCTTCTTTTAAGAATTGACTATTCATTTTATAAGCTCAATTAGAGATCAGGTAAAGGTTTTATTGTGCAATTTTGTTTGATATAGGTTTCCCTATATTCTAGATATCAACTCTTTGCCTAATATGGTTGACAAATACCTTCTCTAAATCTCTAAGCTGTAAAGTTTTTACCATGCAGAACGTTTGGCTTCATGTAGTCACATTTGTTGTATCTTAGGGCTATTTCCTGAGTTATTGGAGTTCTGTTCAGAAAGTTCTAGCCCTTACATTTAATTTGAAATCTATTTCTTATGTGTTTGGCTTGTGGCTCAGCATTTCAGGTTTTATATTAAAGTTTCTCAGCCACTTTAACTCATTTGTGCAGAGTGAGAGACATGGGTATCATTTCATCCATCTGCACATGGAATAAGTTATTTTTCTTCCTTATGTATATTTTTGGCATCTTTATCAGAAACATAGGTTATCATTAAATGTAGTAGGGCATGCCTTGAATCCCAGCACTGGAGTGGAGGAGAGAGGGGAAACCGTGAGTTCGAGGCTAACCTGGTATGTAGAGTGAGTTCCAGGACAACCAGGGCTATACTGAGAGACTCTGTTTTTAAACAAATCAAAAACAAAAACAAACCAAAACCAAAACCAAAAGCAACCTACATTATCATAGCTGGGTAGACTTCTTCCTGGGTTCTCTCTACTGTTCCTCTGTTTTACACGCCTGCTTTTGTGCTGTCTTCTCTATACGTGTGCTATAGGAACACCAGAACTGTACTAAAATGCCCATGGCAGCATCCTTAATAATCACACTAAGTACTCCTGAGGCATCAGTAACGGGGGCATCATTTTATTGTGATATTTTGGCCAAATATCATTTAGTAGTTCCTACTGGTTGTTTGTGTAGTCATGAAAATTATAATTGCGGATTGTGGCAATAAGATGATCACGATAATATATTAAATGTAGAAAGCAAGCTATGACAAAGCGAATGAGCATGTGAAATTGACGAGGTGGATTTTCATCTTCCACCAACATTGCATTATTTTATATAAAGCCTCCCATACACAATGACTTGTTTGTTATCTTTGGAATACTTTGAAATGCCTGTGGGTTGACTTTGAGTTGCCTAGATCCACTTAACCCCTTCCAAGAGGAGTGAAATTCATCAAGAGTACACTACTGATGGCCTCAGAGAGATTTGCCATAGAGGTCATCAAGATGTATAATAAGACTTAGCAGAAATTTGACCATGAATAAATAATTTACCCATATTATACGTTTCCTGCTGAGTGACTGAAGAAACCAAGCCTGTGTGTGCTAAGCTTTAAATGAGATAAATGCAGAGCATGACACAAAGCATGCACTCAGTAAAGTTAGCTGCTCCTGTTAGAATGAATTTAGACCTGGGCTAGAACTCAGACTTTGTGATTTTCCCACAGGGGCAAGTTCCATCCTATTCCATTTAAGGTCTTTCATCTTGTTCCAAGCTTGCATCCTTTGCTTTGCTGAGAACTGGGTAAGAAAAGGCCATTCCAATAGTATCAAAGACAACATTTAGACAAGTTTCACCTACAAAGTGGTCAACAGAGCATTATGTGTTAACAGGACCACACAAAAACACTGTCAGGTATGTATTAAGGAAAGGGCACTCACTAAATTGAAAATATGACTCAACTCCCTCCTCCCCACTTAAAAAAGCTCAAATCCTACAAGTTCATATGCCCCACCTGAGCACATGTTCATTTGTTTTTGTGAGTCCCAGTTTCCTTTCCTTTTGTCTTTTCCCATTTATTTACTTTGTTTGCATGCACATGTCTGTGTTCTTGCATGTCTGTGTTCTTGCATGCATACTTGTATGCTACAGCACACCTGTAGAGCTCAGAGGACACTCGTATGACTTAGTTTCTCCTAATGTGAATTCTAAAGGCTGTAAGTCTTGGCAGCAAGTGCCTTGGTCAATGAGCCATCTTGCCGGCCCCTTGGGCCTGTTACTGAAAGAATGGGATGATTCTTTGTGATAAATAAAGAATCCTGTGAAGGCAGGATGTGAGTGTCTGCATGCAAAGGGGACAACAATTCAAAATGAAGACTCTGTATTTTTAAAGTTATTTTCTTTCCAAGTACATGGGCTCTGTTCCAGATACCAGGCTTTCTATCTTCATGGCCATCTTAACTTTCTTCACTCAGAAGTGGTATAGGTAAGCTGAGTAACACTCCCCAAACCATGGAAATGGCTCCAAAGCTTCCATCACAACCATCTGAATACAGTCCGAAGATGACTCTTCTGCTGTTTCATGATAACTGGAAGTGCTTGCATCAAAAGGCCCAGTTCACTCTGATAGGATCCAATCCAATTCAGTTTAATTTATCTCAACTGAGGAAATATTTTCTTGAATCTTTGATTTGTTGATTTGTGCCAACAGCTGCTATACTTACTTCTGTAAGAGCTAAGAGAGAAGGTCAGGAGCCAGGGAATTTATATTAACGTGGAAGAGGAAGTCACAGGTAGAAATGATGCTCACAAATAGAATGGGGACAAAGTCTCCAGAGTCTTCAAGTACCCTTGAATCTAGGGTACTCTGTAAAATCTCTCTTGACTGTTTATGGAATGAAGCACTATCTATCCAGGAGCAGATAGGGAACCACAGGATCCAGGTGGGTGAAGAGCTGAAACAGAGATATTCTAGATCCCCAAGAAGACAAGGGATCAAGGCTGGCCTGTTGGCCTCAAATCTCTTCTCAACTAGTATAGTCACCAATCTTCTGCTGCTATTGTATGCTAAGATAAAGTCAGTGGTTTTGTGTTATTTCTGTAATTGCCAACTCTTCCCCTTGGTAGACACTTTAAAGAAGGCCTGCATTTTGGTGTGAGATTTTTTATCTTTTGGTTCTTCACAGAGAAAGATAGACCGGAGAATCTAAAACCCTAATAGTTTATCTTGTTTAGGAATTTCTAGTATCCTGTTCCCAGATGAAATGTAGCCTCAGGTGGCTCAGTGTGAAAAATCATGCTCTTGCCTGTTCAGTCATCATACTACAAGGACTCTGGAAATGCCTTGTGGGCAAACTGTTCCCTTACACAACACCATCGATGCTACACCATTAAAAAGACTTGCATATTAAAACGTGAAGCATGTGTAAGTACCTCATAATTAACTGCTGTCTATTTAACCAGACAGCTCTAGCAAGTTAATTTGATGTCTGTTATGAGACTTAATAATTGTCAGTGAATTTTTTTAGAAAAACAATTTACTGGTAGAATCATTAACTACTCTTAGATTATCTTGTCAAATTGATAATTAAATATCTCAAAATGCATTACAGAGTCAGTATATTAATAGGAATGTAATTGAGTAATGTTTGCTTATATAATCTAGAGTTTATTACCTGTATACTTATTTATCTTTTCTACTCTTATTAAATCTTCCTAGGAGCCTCTTCAGAAATAACAAAAAACAAGAGTCAATATATATCTTATCAGATCAAAAGAAGTAACTTGACTGAGATGCTGTAAAATGAACATGAATTCTTGATATGTAGAGTTGGAGAAGAGGTTATTCCTATTTTCTATGGGATTACCACTTGGAAAAGTTTCCTCCCCCCTGCCATTTCCCTTTGAATCCTCCTTCCATCCTCTTTCTTCTCTTCCTTCTCTTTCTTTCCTTCCCTTTTGCCTTCTTGTTTTTCTTCATCTCCCACCTTCCTTTTCTCCTTCTCTCCTCTTTCACATTTTCTCTTTTAATCAATTGTTTAGCTGTCTGCTGCATAAGACAGTGAGGTCTATAGGCATGATTATTGTCTAATGAAGTGAAGGAATTTCTGTTATTGTAACAAATAGCTGAGATACAGCAACTTAAAAAGAGGAAAACGTATTTTGCCTCATGGATTCAGAACTTTTAGTCCAGAGCCAGTGGTCTGTTTCCTTTGGGTCCTGTGGCAGAGCGTTATTTTACGGTGGGAATACATCTCTGAAGAACCTGCTGGTGAAGAAACCGGTGGCTGGGAAGCAGAGAGCAAGGATAGACTACCATCTCAAACATTTTTTCATCCTCTAAGAAGAATTCTCACTAGGCCTCTTAAAATTTCCACTATCTCCTAATAGCACTAAGTTGAGAACCAACCCCTTACAGTATATGCTTTAGGGAGGACATTATAAATCTGAATTATAGCAGAGAGTAAAAATCACTGGACTGTAACATGCTTACTGCTACTCTAGAGGCATTCAATAAAGACCTAAGGGAACACAGAGGAAGGAACAAGTAATCAAACCCACAGTCAGCAAACATGCCTACAAATACCAAGTAGGAGATTGCAAGGGAGAGAAAGATATGCATGGAATTCTGGGTCTAGAATATGCAGCAGCTCGGAGACCCAGAAAAACACCTACTACTTAGGAGTAAGGCAGCAAGGATAAAGTTTACACTGTATAGTGGTGTAATCTCAGCTGCATTTCTGAAAGCATACCTTGTAGGACAGAGTAGGGATTTAGTAGCTCATGCAACTACAATGTCCAGGGGCTTGTCCGGATACCCTTGAGTGCTATCTATTCAAATGGCAGAGGGATTGTCTTTCCAGCCCTAGCCTTGCCTGCTGTTGCTCATCACATGACCAGGGGTTACAGGTTGTACTGGGTTTCTGCTTTGCTGACCCAGTAATAATCTTTAGACATGTCAGATCACATATCCAAAGTTTAAGGTCAATATATAAGATCACAACACATTTCAACCAGGACATACCCCAAAGAAGAATTATTTGATTTAGTTATTTCTAGGAATCTTACTCTACCTTGGAAAAATAGAAATCAAATTCAAGGATACTTATATCACATTAACAGCTCTGGATGGAACTCAGAAAGGAATGGGTCTTAAATCAGTGACTGAGTTTTCAAGGATTTATACAGAATCTAGCCATTTGTATTCTACTTACACTTTGTGACCACTGAGACATGCATGTCAGTTATAATCATTTTTGTCCCTTACCAAATGACAATTACAATGAATGTCCTTGCCTGACTGGAGTTGGTCCTGACTCAATGGTTGGGTACCTTCTGGTGAAGCAAAATAAAAAGAAGTGTAGCAGTTGAAATTAAGACGTACATGTCACCTTAGCACACTGGAGACTGGGCATCACAGACTTTAAGCTAGCCTGAATTCATAGTGACTTCAGGAATAGCTTGTGTTAAATAGCATGATCCTGCCTCAGAAAACCAAGGATTTCAGGTGTAATGCTTGTTTCATATAAATAAGGCCCTGGGTTCACTCCCAGCATTATAAAAGAAGCAAAAAAGAAAAAAAAAATCACATTTCAGCATTTAAAACCATCTTGGCTATATGTGGCAAGTGGAACAGTGCCAGAGACTCTGAAGACTTTTCGCAATGCCTGGACACAAATCCCATAGACTAACAGAAAACGTGTGGACACAGCTTTTCTTGCCCTTGAGAACAGTACTGTGTATTTCGAATTTCTGATACCCATGGGCTGTCTGACTCAGGCATCCTTAAGCAATATTAACTGGGACAAATAGTGTTTAAAATTTGCTATTTAAATATCAAAATGATCACAATAGAAGTTTAAATTATACAAAAGTAAAGGCAGTATAATCCAATGGCTAACTTGGGCTGAGGTTAAATTCTCTAAACTCAGGAGCAGAATTATTTAGATATAAGCACAAAGTACCTGAATTTGGGGAAAAAAACACTTTGTAGAAAGCAGGGTCTTCACAATACTATCTTGCTGGGCAGTGGTGGCACATGCCCATAATCCAAGCACCCTGGGAAGCAGAGGCAGGCAGATTTCTGATTTCAAGGCCAGTCTGGTCTACAGAGTGAGTTCCAGGACAGCCAGGGCTATACAGAGAAACCCTGTCTCAAAAAAAACAAAACAAAAACAAAACAAAAAAAACAAAAAAAACCAAAAACAAACAAACAAACAAACAAAAAACCAAAACCAAACCAAACAAAAACAAAACAAAACAAAACAAAAAAACAGAGCTCACAGCACAGCTTGCTCCTGTGGCAGGGAGCTTAGGCTCCAGTCCTGAGGCCTCTGGTGGTAGCCCCCAGACCTCTCGGCTTCCGGAGCCAGATCAGCCTGGGCAGCAACACCACATCTCCAGGTCCTGCAAGAGGCAAGAGGGGCTTCCGGGCAGCCAGCTAGGAGAAGTTGGTGTGCTCCAGTGAATCCAGCGGGCCCCAGCAGGAGCCTTCAGGTGCCTGCTTTGGGATCTGAACAGCCTGGGCCACAGCACTCGTTCTCCAGGAAGTGCGGGAGACCTGGTGGGCAGCCAGCGGGGAGAAGTCCATGTGCTCCGGTGAATCCAGCAGGCCCCAGCTGGAGCCTTCAGGTGTCTGCTTCGGGATCTGAACAGCCTGGGAAACAGCACCCTGTCTCCAGGCAGTGCAGGAGGTAAGCTGTGCACCAGAGGCCACCTGGGAAGGGGCAGCTTGCACTGGTGAGTCCAGCATTGACAAGACCAACTAACACCAAGTGAGAACTAGATGGCAAAAGGCAAACACAGGAACATCACTAACAGAAATCAAGGCAATATGGCAACATCGGAACCCAATTCTCCTTTACCAGCATGTCCTGGATACCCCATCACACCAGTAAAGCAAGATTTGGATTTAAAATCACTGGTCATGATGCTGGTACAGGAACACATGAAGGACATACTTAAAGAAATTCAGGAGAAAATGAATCAAAAGTTAGAAGCCCTTGCAACAGAAACACAAAAATCATTGAAAGAAATACAGGAGAATACAAAAGCCAATAATGAGGAAACACAAAAAACACTTAAAGAAATACAGGAGAACTTTGGTCAATAGGCTGAGGTCATGAAAGAGGAAACACAAAAATCTCTTAAAGAATTAAAGGAAAGCACAAACAAGCAAGTGAAGGAGCTAAGCAAAACCATCCAGGATCTAAAATCAGAAGTAGAAACAACTAAGAAAACTCAAAGGGAGACAACTTTGGAGATAGAAAGCCTTGGGAAGAAATCAGGGGACATAGATGCAAATATCAACAACAGAATACAAGAGATAGAAGAAAGAATCTCAGATGCTGAAGATACCATAGAAACCATGGACTCAACAGTTAAAGAAAATGCAAAATGCAAAAAACTTGTAACCCAAAATATCCAGGAAATCCAGCACACAATGGATTTCCAGGAAAAGACCAAACCTAAGGATTATAGGCATAGATGAGAGTGAAGATTTACAACTTAAAGGGCCAGCAAATATCTTCAATAAAATTATGGAAGAAAACTTCCCTAACCTAAAGAGAGAGATGCCCATTAATATACAAGAAGCCTACAGAACTCCAAACAGACTGGACCAGAACAGAAATACTTCCTGTCACATAATAATCAAAACACCAAATGTACTAAACAAAGAGAGAATATTAAAGGCAGTAAGAGAGAAAAGCCAAGTAACATATAAAGGAAGACCTATCAGAATCACAGCAGACTTTTCACCTGAGATTATGAAGGCTAGAAGATCCTGGGCAGATCTCTTGCAGACTCTAAGAGAACACAAATGCCAGCCAAAACTACTATATCCAGCAAAACTCTCAATCACCGTAGATGGAGAAACTAAGATATTCCATGACAAAACCAAGTTTACCCAATATCTGTTCACAAACCCAGCCCTACAAAGGATAATAGGAGGAAAACACCAATAGAAGGAGGGAAACTTCACCCTGGAAAAAGCAAGATAGTACCCTTTCATCAAACCCAAATGAAGTTAAGCAATCAAATTTAAAAAATAACGTCAAAAATGATAGGTAGTAACAATCACTATTCCTTAACATCAATGGACTCAATGCCCCAATAAAAAGACACAGACTAACTGACTGGATACGTAAACAGGACCCTACATTTTGCTGCTTACAGGAAACACACCTAAGGGTCAAAGACAAACACTACCTTAGAGTAAAAGGGTAGAAGACAATTTTACAAGCAAATGGTCTCAGGAAACAAGCTGGAGTAGCCATTTTAATATCAGATAAAATTGACTTTCAACCCAAACTCATCAAAAGAGACTCTGAGGGACACTTCTTGCTGGTCAAAGGAAAAATACAACAAGAAGAACTCTCAATCCTGAACATCTATGCTCCAAATGCAAGGGCACCCTCTTTCATAAAAGAAACTTTATTAAAGCTCAAAGCACACATTGCACCTAAAACAATAATTGTGGGTGACTTCAACACTGAACTTTCCTCAATGGACCGATCAGGAAAACAGAAACTAAACAGGGACACAATGAAACTAATTGAAGCTTTGGACCAATTAGATTTAACAGATATATATAGAACATTCTATCCTAAAGCAAAAGAATATATCTTTTTCTCAGCACCTCATGGTACCTTCTCCAAAGTCGACCATATAATTGGTCACAAGACAGACCTCAACAAATATAAGAAGATTGAACTAATCCCATGCCTCCTATCGGATCACTATGGAGTAAAAGTGGTCTTCAATAGCAACAAAAACAACAGAAAACCCACATACACGTGGAAACTGAACAATATTCTACTCAATGATACCTTGGTCAAGGAAGAAATAAAGAAAGAAATTAAAGACTTTTTAGAACACAATGAAAATGAAGACACAACATACCAAATCTATGGGACACAATGAAAGCAGTGCTAAGAGGAAAACTCATAGCCCTGAGTGCCTCCAAAAAGAAAATGGAGAGAGCATACATTACCAGCTTCATGACAGACCTGAAAGCCCTGGAAGAAAAAGAAGCTATTTCACCCAGGAGGAGTAGAAGGCAGGAAATCATCAAACTCAGGGCCGAAATCAATCAAGTAGAAACAAAGAGAACCATACTAAGAATCAACAAAACCAGGAGCTGGTTCTTTGAGAAAATCAACAAGATAGATAAACCCTTAGCCAGACTGACCAAAGGGCACAGAGAAAGTATCCAAATTAACAAACTTAGAAATGAAAAGGGAGATATAACAACGGAAACTGAGGAAATCCAAAAAATCATGAGATCCTACTACAAGAGCCTGTACTCAACACAACTGGAGAATCTGGAGGAAATGGACAATTTCCTTGACAGATACCAAATACCGAAATTAAATCAGGACCAAATAGATCATCTAAACAGTCCCATAATGCCTAAAGAAATAGAAGGATTCATAGAAAGTCTTCCAACCAAAAAAATCACAGGACCAGATGGTTTCAGTGCAGAATTCTATCAGACCTTCAAAGAAGAGTTAACACCAATACTCTTCAAACTATTCCAAAAAATAGAAACAGAAGGAACACTACCCAATTCCTTCTACGAAGCCACAATTATGCTGATACCAAAACCACACAAAGATCCAACAAAGAAAGAGAACTTCAGACCAATTTCCCTTATGAACATCGATGCAAAAATACTCAATAAAATTCTTGCCAACCAAATCCAAGAACACATCAAAATCATCCACCATGATCAAGTAGGCTTTATCCTGGGAATGCAGGGTTGGTTCAATATGCGGAAATCCAACAATGCAATCCACTACATAAACAAACTCAAAGAAAAAAACCACATGGTCATTTCATTGGATGCTGAAAAAGCATTTGACAAAATTCAGCATCCTTTCATGCTTAAAGTCTTGGAAAGAACAGGAATTCAAAGCCCACACCTAAACATAGTCAAAGCAATATACAGCAAACCAGTAGCCAGCATCAAACTAAATGGAGAGAAACTTGAAGCAATCCCACTAAAATCAGGGACTAGACAGGGCTGCCCCCTTTCTCCTTATCTTTTCAATATTGTACTTGAGGTACTAGCTCGCTCAATTTGACAACATAAGGAGGTCAAAGGGATACAAATTGGAAAGGAAGAAGTCAAACTATCATTATTTGCAGATGACATGATAGTCTAACTAAGTGACCCAAAAAACTCCACTAGAGAACTCCTACAGCTGATAAACAACTTCAGCAAAGTGGCAGGTTATAAAATCAACTCAAGCAAATCAGTGGCCTTCCTATACTCAAAGGATAAGCAGGCTGAGAAAGAAATTAGGGAAATGACCCCCTTCACAATAGCCACAAATAGTATAAAGTATCTTGGGGTGACTCTTACCAAACATGTGAAAGATCTGTATGACAAGAACTTCAAGACTCTGAAGAAGGAAATGGAAGAAGACCTCAAAAAATGGGAAAACCTCCCATGCTCATGGATCAGTAGAATCAATATAGTTAAAATGGCCATTTTGCCAAAAGTAATCTACAGATTCAATGCAATACCCATCAAAATCCCAACTCAATTCTTCACAGAGTTAGAAAGAGCAATTATCAAATTCATCTGGAATAACAAAAACCCAGGATAGCTAAAACTATTCTCAGCAACAAAAGAAATTCTGGGGGAATCAGTATCCCTGACCTCAAGCAATACTACAGAGCAATAGTGTTAAAAACTGCATGGTATTGGTATAGTGACAGGCAGGAGGATCAATGGAACAGGATTGAAGGTTCAGAAATGAACCCACACACCTATGGCCACTTGATCCTCGACAAAGAGGCCGAAAACATCTAATGGAAAAAAGATAGCCTTTTCAACAAATGGTGCTGGTTCAACTGGAGGTCAGCATACAGAAGAATGCAAATTGATCCGTCCTTGTCTCCTTGTACTAAGCTCAATCCAAATGGATCAAGGACCTCCACATAAAGCCAGACACTCTGAGGCTAATAGAAAAGAAACTGGGGAAGACCCTTGAGGACATCAGTACAGGGAGAAAGTTTCTGAACAGAACACCAATAGCGTATGCTCTAAGAGCAAGAATTGACAAATGGGACCTCATAAAATTACAAAGTTTCTGTAAGGCAAAGGACACCATCAAGAGGACAAATCGGCAACCAACAAATTGGGAAAAGATCTTCACCAATCCTACATCAGATAGAGGGCTAATATCCAATATATATAAAGAACTCAAGAAGCTAGACTCCAGAAAACCAAACAACCCTATTAAAAAATGGGGTACAGAGTTAAACAAAGAATTCTCACCTGAAGAACTTCGGATGGCGGAGAAGCATCTTAAAAAATGCTCAACTTCATTAGTCATTAGGGAAATGCAAATCAAAACAACCCTAAGATTTCATCTTACACCAGTCAGAATGGCTAAGATTAAAAATTCAGGAGACAGCAGGTGTTGGAGAGGGTGTGGAGAAAGAGGAACACTCCTCCACTGCTGGTGGGGTTGCAAATTGGTACAACCACTCTGGAAATCAGTCTGGCGGTTCCTCCGAAAACTGGGCACCTTACTTCCAGAAGATCCTGCTATACCACTCCTGGGCATATACCCAGAAGACTCCCCACCATGTAATAAGGATACATGTTCTACTATGTTCATAGCAGCCCTATTTGTAATTGCCAGATGCTGGAAAGAACCCAGGTATCCCTCAACAGAAGAGTGGATGCAAAAAATGTGGTATATCTACACAATGGAGTACTATTCAGCCATTAGAAACAATGAATTCATGAAATTCTTAGGCAAATGGATGGAGCTAGAGAATATCATACTAAGTGAGGTAACCCAGACTCAAAAGGTGAATCATGGTATGCACTCACTAATAAGTGGATATTAACCTAGAAAACTGGAATACCCAAAACATAATCCACACATCAAATGAGGTACAAGAAGAAAGGAGGAGTGGCCCCTGGTTCTGGAAAGACTCAGTGAAACAGTATTCAGCAAAACCAGAACGGGGAAGTGGGAAGGGGTGGGTGGGAGGACAGGGGAAGAGAAGAGGGCTTGCGGGACTTTCGGGGAGTGGGGGGGCTAGAAAAGGGGAAATCATTTGAAATGTAAATAAATTATATCGAATAATAAAAAAAAAAAAAAAAAAAGAAGTTAGACTCCAGAAAACCAAACAACCCTATTAAAAAATGGGGTACAGAGTTAAACAAAGAATTCTCACCTGAAGAACTTCGGATGGCAGAGAAGCATCTTAAAAAATGCTCAACTTCATTGGTCATTAGGGAAATGCAAATCAAAACAACCCTGAGATTTCACCTTACACCAGTCAGAATGGCTAAGATTAAAAATTCAGGGACAGCAGGTGTTGGGAGGATGTGGAGAAAGAGGAACACTCCTCCACTGCTGGTGGGGTTGCAAATTGGTACAACCACTCTGGAAATCAGTCTGGCGGTTCCTTTGAAAACTGGGCACCTCACTTCCAGAAGATCCTGCTATACCACTCCTGGGCATATACCCAGAGGATTCCCCACCATGTATTAAGGGTACATGCTCTACTATGTTCATAGCAGCCCTATTTATAATTGCCAGATGCTGGAAAGAACCCAGGTATCCCTCAACAGAAGAGTGGATGCAAAAAATATGGTATATCTACACAATGGAGTACTATTCAGCCATTAGAATCAATGAATTCATGAAATTCTTCGGCAAATGGATGGAGCTAGAGAACATCATACTAAGTGATGTAACCCTGACTCAAATGGTGAATCATGGTATGCACTCACTAATAAGTGGATATTAACCTAGAAAACTGGAATACCCAAAACATAATCCACACATCAAATGAGGTACAAGAAGAAAGGAAGAGTGGCCCCTTGTTCTGGAAAGACTCAGTGAAGCAGTATTCGGCAAAACCAGAGCGGGGAAGTGGGAAGGGGTGGGTGGGAGGACAGGGGGAGAGACGGGGTCTTGCGGGACTTTCGGGGAGTTGGGGACTAGAAAAGGGGAAATCATTTGAAATGTAAATAAAAAATATATCAAATAAAAAAAAACAACAACAAAACCCCCCCACAATACTATCTTGAGACATCTTTGGAAGAATTTGGCTAGTAAATAAATCAGCTTATTAAAGCTTTGGGCCATGACGCTATGTGACATGCCATTAAGGTTAGAAGTTAATTCTTGGCATGAATCTAATTATCTGTCACATGACCTTCTCTCTTAGTGGCTAAGTTTCCACATGTAAAGTATGTATAATAGTCTCTAGCCACCCATGTCAAATTTTTGTTGAGAGGACCAATGAGAAAATGGATACTAAATATCTTGAAAACACATATAATGTCTTAGAGGAATGTGAGGAGTGGTATTATGAGTTGTGTAAAAAGGCTGGCTATAAGCAGTTCAGAAGAAAATATTTGTGTCCTCATGGTGTACAGATACACATCTGGTCTTGGGTCCTGAGAAATGACCAGCAGGCTTAAAGGTTTCTATTCTCTGATAAGTGGTGGTACTTATCCTAGTTATGATGCACTATTTACATCATTCATTAAACTGTAAATTCTGTGACAGCAAGCACTATGATTTTGGGGGCAGTGTGGCACAGTATTGAAATGTGGAGGGGTTAGACATGGGCAAGATTCCCAATAAGGCACTGTGTGAGGTATGGAAAATTATTGAGTATCATTAAATCATATCTTATCTGTGGTATGAGGTAACAAATATGTCCTTTTGCAGTGGTGTTAAAAGATTGGAAATGTAGAATATATCAAATATGGTACATGGAAAGCACCCTAGGAATATTGGATATTTATCATCATCACATAGCCAATGTGTGCTTCCTGTCTCTGGCATCTAGAACTATCTACATGCATATATCTATCTATCTATATCTATATATTTATATATATTTATATATATTTATATATATTTATATATATTTATATATATATACATACACAATATGTATCTGTATGTAATTATAGGTCTGTATGTATATATACATATATACATATATATGTATATAATTATAGATCTGTATGTATATATACATATAACATATCTATATACATCTAGTATATCATTCTTACTCAGTATCATAGTGAAGGGACATAAAAGGCACTTTCTGACCTAGAAGATACTTACACTGAGTTAATGACTCCCAACAGTTAAAGAAATGAAGATTGTGAATTATAAGTTTTGGCATTGCCATTTTTGGGTCTGCTTCTATGGTTTGCCTTTTCCAATAGAAAGAGATGCCTGCCCTTTCTGACTCTTTCTGGGCACTCAAGATGTCCAAGCGAGGTTGTGGTGGGTCCTCTGAAGCAAAATTCCGGATTTCCCTGGGTCTTCTGGTAGGGTTGTGTTTAACTGTTCTGACAATACAGGAGCCAAAAAGTTGTATATCATCTCTGTGAAGGGAATCAAGGGACAACTGAACAGACTTCCTGCTCCTGGGGCAGGCAACGTGGTAATGGCGTGGCAAACCCGAACTAGGAGAAAAGGCCCATTCAGCAGTGATGATTCCACAGAGAAAGTCATATTGAAGAAAAGATGGGGTGTTTCTTTATTTTGAAGGAAATGCAGAGGTCAAAGCAAACAATGAAAGGGAGATGAAAGGCTCTGCTATCACAGGTCCAGTTGCAAACTTGTGGTTCAGGATTGTATCCAATGCAGGCAGCACGCCATAATTCTCCAGTGTATTTGTAAAAATATTCAACAAAAAGCCTTTGCTTCAAAAGAAGAAGAAGGAGGAGGAGGAGGAGGAGGAGCAGGAGGGAAAAGAGGAGGAGGGGAAAAGGGGAGGAGGAAGAGGAGAAGGGGAGGAGGAGGAAGAGGAGGAAGAAGAGAAAGAGGGGGAAGGGGTAAGAGAGTAGTGTTTAAAATCGCTATTATCAAAATAATCACAGTAGAAGCTTAAATTATACAAAAGTAAAGGCAGTATAATCCAATGGCTAACTTGGGCTGAGGTTAAAGGGGGAAGAGCAGGAGAAAGGAGAGGGGAAAGGGAAGGGATGAAAAGGAAGAGGAGGGAAGGAGAAGGAAGAAAACTGATTCAGCTCAGGCAGTTTGCAATATTAGTGTAGCATTTTAGAGTTTTACGAAAAGTTGTGGGTTTTGTTGTTGTTGTTATCATCCTAGTATTTTATTGCTTCACAAACCAACCATTGGGAAGGTTTTCTTCTACCTGCTTGACAGACAAAGAAGGCGAGACTCTTAATAGTGAAATCTATGCAAATGTTGAACATCTAGTAAAGAAAAGAGCTGGGGTGAGAACTTGGGTCCTCTGCTTACTGTTCTTCGATCTCTGAGAACAGGTTCAAGGCTGACCCAACCAGAATTTAGTCTTTGATCCTGATGATAGAACGCAAGCTTCGAGATGGCCTGGTTGTCTTGACTGCAAGCAATAAGACTGGAGGCAGTCTTCAATAAACAACGTTTCTTACAGTAGACTATTAAAAGCTTACCGCCTGTGAACTGAAATCTCTGTGAAGATCGGTAGCAGCTCAGCCTTACTCTGTTTGGAAATCCTAATATTCCTAGCATGAGAAATGTGCCTTCAATGTGCTGGGTTTGCTTCATGAGAGTGAAATCGACCTGACCAATCCCCGCTCTGATGATGGGAACAGGAAACCATGCGAGTCTCAACTCATGTCACCTAGGAACAGTAGACACTGAAATACGAATCGATCACGGCTCAACTGCAGAGAGCCTCCCCGTCTCTGAAAAGAAAAGCATTTCTCTCAAGAATCCCACCTGCTCTTCTCAGTAATTCCCTCTGATGGCTTTCGAGTAGATTGCAAAACAGCCTGGCTATACCCTGACTCTGGCTCGTCGGCTACAGTTTAGCTTGGCTTAGTTTGGCCTTTTGTTCTTTTACATCTTCCTTGTCTTTTTCCTAACTGTGGTCACACATCTAAGTCAAAACTGATGTCATATATTAAGCATTGAGATACCACAGAGAATAAAACTATTGCCTTGAAAAAAAAAAAAACCAACAACCTGACACTCTCTGTATTTTCTTCTTCCTTTCTTATCTAGAACTGTTTTCTCAAAGAACTCAAAGACCATGCCGGAAGGTAAAAAAAAGTTTTCTTCCTTAGAAAACTAATGGACACAGTGTTTAAGAGAGGGAGAGAACGGAGTAAAATGTGAAGGGGGAAGGCGGGGCCTCAGAGGCATCTCAGGAGACAAGTTGACCCTCCATAAGTGGTTGAAAAAGACATTCTGAAATATGAGTATAGCCTATAGAAAGGAACCAAAAGAAAGAAAATTTAAGTTTTATTTTCCAAATCTCAGAAATAAAGATAATATGTAGCTTGTGAAGCTGCTGTGAGCGTCGGTAATGGTGAATGTCAACACTCTGGCACACACCATGTAATCAATTAATAGCCAATAGTTAGGACAAGCCTTTTCCTGTGCCCATTCTGTTTCCTTTATTTGGAAAAAATGAGACGAGGTTATCCTTGGATTTTCAAAAAGGTTTTAAATGATTATTTATTATTTTATATGGATGAGTGCTTTGCTCAAGTGTATGTCTGTGTATCAGGTGCAAGCTCGTTGCCTGAGGTTGCCAGAAGAGGGCCATAGGTCCCTAGGAACTGGAGACCTATGAGTTACAGAGAGGTGTGGATGGCCACATGGGTGCTAGGAATTGAACTTGGATCCTTTGGAAGAGCAGTCAGTTCTCTTAACCACTGAGCCCTTTCTCCAGTCTCTATCCTTGGATTAAAAAAAAAAAAAGCCTTTCCATAAATGATATGCAAAAATGCTTTACAACCCCCACCCCCAGCGAACTTAAAGATGCAACCCCTCATTCATATGTTTTCCTAATTCTGGCCAAGTCTCAGCATGCTTTCCCCTTTGACTCACAAAGCATTCATTGTGGGCAGCTATCAGTTTCACTGACATATATTACCCTTGTATGAACTGCCAGTCTGGGGTGTCTTCTAAGTTTATACATGGGCTTAGCTTGTCTTTTGTACTGGATTGATAATTCCTCAAATAGAATGGTGTCATTCGACTCAGAGTAAGAATCTTAGTTATCAGTATTGGCTCAGGTACCCACTGACCATCTGAAACATGGTCAAACTAGTTGATCAACCATCACTAAAGCATGTAAGAATCACTGAACGTGATGATGAGACTACTTGGAACTTTTTCGTTTTTTAAAACAGACATTGTCTATGGCTGCACTTTGAAATTGTAAAAGACTAAAGTAGAGATTTCACATTACATTTTTTTTTGGTAATTTGTATTAATCAGGATTCTGCTGATTTCATCTAAGGTAAATCCCGTGCCAACTTGGCTATATGAAAAGCCTTTTTTGCAACATGTATCAAATAAGAGGTCAGAAATAAGCTTCTTTGCTACTAGGTTTTCTTCTGTATTAATGTCTTTATTAGATATGCCCCCTGTCCGGGGGGTCTCACAGCAGCCCCAAGCTTAGGATATCAGTTTGGTAAACATAATAAAAAATGTGTGTTTGAGTTAGTAACTTTGATAAATATCTTATAGTTAACTTCCCATGGACGGAATTCGTTCTGTTGCCTATGTGGCTATGAGGTTATTTGTATGTAACAATAAGCCAGCCTGGATCCACACCATTGTTGAGGGACAGAAGATCAAGGTCATTCCCTCTTAAACCACATGGATCGAGAATGAATGGGATGGTTTCCTAAAGGAAAAGTGAGATACTAGTTCCAGAATATGCTGGCAAGATCCAAAAAGTTTCACCTACCTTGGCAGCCCTGTCAATCAAAAAGTTTAAGAGTTTAAAATGGAATTAAGAACATAGTGCTGTGGTAGAATGCTTGCCAAGCACCCATTAAAGGGTAAGTATAGGGTCTGGGGGTGGGGGGATGGCTCTCAGTAAGTTGCCTTCTGAGCAAGAATGGAGACATGAGTCGAATGCTCAGAACATATGACCAAAGCTAACCACAGTCATGGGTGTCTGTAACCCAGCCATGTGAGGTATACAGAGACAGATATATCCACGAAGGTCATTGGCCAACCAACCTAGCCAAACTATGAACTTCAGGGTTGTGAGAGGCCCTGTCTCAGAAAGTAAAAGTGGAACATGATGGAGGACGTTGTCCAACATCTCAGACCTCCATGTGTGTGCCATATGTACACACGTATCATCTCATACTTGTGCATATACCTCATAAATATATGTACCATGAGTAACTTTACACACATACAAAGGTTAAAAATTTAGATATTCTCTGTGTCTATTCAGGGCTGCACATAGTGGGACAGGGTTCCTATGTATTGGGGTGATCTGTGTCCTGTTTGCCATGACTCAACCAGAGATTTAAAAGAAGAAAAAGTATGGCAATTTCCAAAGCAGGAATATTCATCGGGCATCTATCAGGAGTCCAACCAAAGTTGAATTGCTTTGATGTTGTTGATTTCAAACTGGCTTCAAAATTTCTTATCCTGGCATTGATGAGCAAGAGGAACAGAGAACTTTCTGAGACCATTTTTTAAAAACAAAGTCTTTTTAAAAATAAAACATGCATTCATTTGAATACCTGTTTAGCAGCGGGAGGGCCTGTCACGGGTTCATCCAAGGACACGCAATGGAGCCAGGCAGCCGGGAGCCGGAAGGGGCAGAGCCCGCAGCCACAGGAGAACATTGTCTGCTGCCAGCTGGGCTGCTCCCTTCTCCCACAGGCCTCAGGCACCAGGTTCCCTGAATTTGAGTATCTTTTCTGGGGGGTGTCTTTGGGGGATGGGGAGTGCTCATCTGAGTCCCCTGCTGGAGCCTGAGTCTTAGATCTGCTTTTTTTGTGACAGAATCTTGGGAGAAGTTTGTTGAGTTTCAGAAGTGGATCCTGCCTGCACTGGCTGTAAGAAAATGATTGCGACTAAGGGACAATGTGCCCTGAGCTCCCTAGTCCCTGTCCCTACCTTCCTAAGAGACGTCTAACTTTTCCTACTTTTTCTTTCCTTTGCTTTCTTCCTTCTAGAACGAATGTTCTCGAGGACAGCATTTCTAATCTTACTACTAACAAAGTCCTGGTTGAGAGATAGACCCACAATGTCAATTAAAATGCAGTTTCTGTCTTTAAGCTTTCACTGTGTCAAACCAAGAGAGGCCGTGCTGGTGTCCCCTACCATGGGCTCATCTGATGAAGGGTTTTGACCAAGGGAGCTTCTTGGTGTTCCTAGGATATTTTCTGGAGAAGATTTTTTTTTTGTCATTTTTTTTTTTGAGACAGGTTTTCTCTATGTAGCCCCAGCTATCCTGGAACTCACTCTGTAGACCAGACTGGCCTCGAACTCAAAAGTCCGCCAGCCTCTGCCTCCCAAGTGATAGGGCACTTGGTGTGCACCAACACCGTTCAGCTGGAGAAGAAAAAAAAATGGAGAATTTTTTTTATTCAATTTAGATCTTTAGGACCATGAACTGGAAAAAAAAAAACCCACAGGTGAATCTGACAGACAAGAAAGGATATGAGCAAAGCTACACAGTGGGCTCAGATCTGTGTCCCCTATGCTAATGGAGTGGGGTCCCACACTCCGAGTTGGGCTGC
Source organism: Apodemus sylvaticus (assembly GCF_947179515.1). Taxonomy (NCBI): domain Eukaryota; kingdom Metazoa; phylum Chordata; class Mammalia; order Rodentia; family Muridae; genus Apodemus; species Apodemus sylvaticus. The sequence goes on along the minus strand of NC_067486.1, from coordinate 75,712,055 downwards.
TTGTCTACCACCAGATGCATAGAGTTCCCAAACAGCATGGTAGAAGTGGGAAGAGAGGCAGCCATATATTATAGGCCTGCTAAGGCTGAATGGAACCCAAGGCTTGATAAGGAGAGACAAGGCAGAAAACAAATCCAAACAGTACCTCTTCCACACATTCCCAGTGGCTATGGAGTCACAGCAACTCCTTCAGTGCTGAGTCCAGTGGGCCTTTACATTTTGAGTCTTTAGAATTCTGTGCATCAGAGAGACAGTCTAGTCTCTCCAAAAGGCTAAATTAGATGATTTGTACTTTGCTCTGGAATATTGACAACTGCATAATCGGTTTTAGAAAGAGTTCCATCCCCACTGAATTAAGCTAATGTTTATGTTAAAATCCCAGGACTTCGCTGTTTGGACTACTGTCTTCCAGAGAAGGAGCAGTTTCATTTGACTTTCAGTGGCTGCTTCAGATCTGTGCACTCTCCTTGTTGCGTGTACTCCGTTCATGTTCCTAACTTCCTCCTCTCCTGACTGAGTCTGGCAACTGAGCTCCTGGGTGTCTCTTCTTCAGAACTTTGTGTATGGAGGTGAAGGGCATCGGGAACTCTGAGGTAGAGTCTAGGAACTAGGGTATTGGTCTTGGCTTCCCATGAACAGCTGGAAGTTGTGGAAAAGTCAGGTTGCAGACTCCCAGAAGCCTTTATTTCCTCCTTAGGAAAGTGGGGATGACCCTCACTTATGCAGATGTTACGAAAACCAAAGACATGCATTGATGTAAGCACGCTTTGTACATTAAGTGGTAGCTCTATTTTTAAGCCCCTTGTGGTGTAACTGCTGTCCTATCCTTGCTTTCCTGTGTGTCTATCCACACCCTGGTTTCCTCTCTCTTTTCTCTTTCTCCCTCAGCCCTCTCCTACCTCCTCCCTCTCCACTTTTCTTCTATTGGAAAACAAACTATCCTGAAGGACTCTGAAGGTTGTATTCACAGTACAATTCTAGAGAAGGGTCACTGCTCATAGATAAAATGCTGTAAATAAGGTATCCTCTAACTTTTGGTAATAAAGGAGGCCTTTTCAAACATATGTAATTCTGCTATCTGCACATATTATTTTTTCCATCTTTAATATTCAAGTCCTATCCTGTACATAAAATACTATTGACCACCACCAACCTAGAATTGATGCTTTTACTTTTGTTGTCTTTGATTGGACAACATTATGTATACACTTGGGAGATTATTTTCAGCCAGAGATCTTCTGATGAAGAATGGTTTGGGGCTATTCAGATTTCCAAGAAAATAAGCTAAGAAGTGACAAACTTGCTTTGTAGACCTTAAGAGTGTTAGTTTCTTATTCATTCTCTCCCCCTCTCTTCCTCCTCCCTTTCCGTCTATCCCCTGCCCCATTTAGACTTTTTTTCAGGATAGGGTTTCTTCAAGTAGCCCTGGCTGTTCTGGGATTCTTTTTATAGACCACACTAGCCTCAAACTCACAGATATCTGCCTGGCTCTGCCTCCTTGAGTGCTGGGATTAAAGATGTGCCCGCACCTCCTGGCCCAAATTCTCTTAAAACAAGGGCATCTAAGCTAGACTTGAACTTTCAAGTGGTCAGAAAGAGACAGGGAATAGGCACAGTATGTTTCTCCTATACTTTCTACTTCCCATTCAAATAATTGCGGAGATTATTGCACAGCATCTGGAAAATGGAGTCCAATTGCTGTTGTTTTATAAGCTTCACTGTCTTCCTCTGCAGAGTGGGAACAAATTAGGCCTGATTCTCAGAGTTTTAAAGGAAGGAAACGAGCTATCTCATGGAAGTGTCGAGGCACAGAGCCTGACCCTGTTTGGCTTACAAAATGATAGACAGTCTAAATCCATGGTGGCATGGAGCCAACCCTCTCTACTTTTGTTGTTAGAAAGTTCTGCTATAGAACTTTCTGTCTTGGGAGGACAGAAATATAACTTCCACCTATGAGGGCCCTGAGCCAGGAGGAGGTGTGTTCCTGTTTTTTTGGCTTCTCATTCAGTCCCCTAGTGAGGACAGACAGCAGAGGGCCACTGTGGTCAGGGAGCAGAGGAGCCAGACAAGGCTCTGTGGTTATACACTTATTTATTTCCTTATTTATTACTTTTGCAGCTAACATTTTTACAATCATGTTATTTTGTGGTTTCTTTGCAAAATGCATTGTGAGCCAAGTTTGCTTCAAGTGTGTTCCGAGTTGGAAGGTTGCACAGGGGAGCCAGTGAGAGCAGAGGGAAGGGATGGAGAGCAATTGCAGAGCATTATATAATTGGTATTCCTGTTAATGTGCCTTTCTTTGTGCTTAGGATATGCAAGGCAGATGGAGAAATGGCAGTGGTGGGCGATATACAGGCTCCAACACACAGTGACATAAGTAGACCCTGCAACCTCAGAATTGGAGTGCAAAATGGCTAGCCTGGGGACAACCCAGGAGCAGGCATTCTTTCTGTGTGACAAGTTCCCAGTGCCTACATTACATCTTTTGAAAGACTTTGGAAGGGACTAGAGGCTTATTATTGAGAGAAAAGTGATGGGTAATGAATCAATTTGCAAATATTATTTGGGAGCTTATTGCAAACTAGGCTTAGGAAATTTTAATAAACACGAAAATCTAGTTTTTATAGGTTAGCGGAAAGGAGTCTCTGGAGAAGCTCTACAATAGCTGCTTTACTCCAAACTCCGGATTCTTTTGTCATCCCAACTTCCAGGCACTGGAAGATTCTCCTTGTTGTTGCTGAAGCCTTTTTTTTTTTTTAAACAACATTCAAGTTTATTCTTGTATTATTCCATCTGGTAGCTCCCCAAACCATTTTCCTCTTTTTTTTTTTTTTAATTCTTCTTGTAAATGTTTACATAAAAAGGTTCTGGCAATGGCAGGATCCTGTATTGGTAGATTGGGGCAGAGCAAAGTCTTGATGTGTTTTATGCTGTTTATGAACAATTTGGTTAAGTGGATTCCCTCCCAGCTCATTAAAAACAATCCTTTCATTTTAATAACACCATCACAAACTAAATAGCATCAGACGAAAGCAGAAGCTTACAGTGTACAGCCTAAGCAGTAATATCTGAACCACTTCGCTCCTGAGCTGTTGATGTCTCATGCAGAAACTGGTGCTTCTAGCTAATGGCTGGCATACAGCTTGCGTTTAAAGGCTCCTCTCTCCCGGCAGGACAATGATCTTCAGTATTTTCTGGGTCATCTAGACAAATAAAAGATTAGATAACTAGATCAAGAGATCAAGATATGGTTCCCTAACAGAGAGCAGCTCATTTTGCTGCCCTCCCCAAAGCACAGTCTGTTTTTTTCTTTTTCTCTCCCCTCCATCTTGGGCATGTTCATCCTTGCCCAGAGCTTTGCCTGAAGCCTCTCAAAGGTAATATAATAAAATATTTCTCTTTAGCTTTTTATCCTTTCCCAAGCCCTATTTTATACTCTCAGCTCTTCTAGACCCTTTTAACAACATTTGTACCTCAATCTTAATTCAACAGAATGAAAGCTAACTGAGTCCTCTTCTGGACTTGGACTCAGTCTTGCTTCTGTGAATGGAGTCTTATATTCTCACCTAAATCTACATCATTGTCCCTGCCACGGACAAAATCTGTTCCCTGTGTTCCACTGTTTTCTATACTCCCCCAATATAACTTACAGTCAAATGCTGCTGCTTTTAATATCTCATTATGATTTTCTGTATACATTCTAGCTATCATTACCATAGGCTTCTTTAGATGCTACCCACTCAATGACCCATGTGTTCATTTATTCAGCTCCTATATTGACTAGCTATCTAACAAATTTGCACCATTTGTTATGAGAGAAGAAGGACGTCAAAAGGTTTACTGATAAACTACCAACTTGCATGTCACCATAGGGAAGAAAATGAAGGAAAGTCTCAGATCTCTTTCTCTTCTGACTCCCAAAGATCTTGCTGCACGATGCTGATATTTTGGATGATGTTATCTCTCTTCTCAGATTCCATCAGTGCCCTTCTCTGATATCTACTAACTGATATCATCTATTTTTAGATTGAGCCACAATCTAAATACTTTGGTCAATGATGGTATGTGGATACTACTGAAGCTCTCTATAAGCTTATGTCACCTAGTGGCCTTGTGGCTGTTTTGGTTTGATGAGCATACACCTTGTTATTCCTGCAATGATAAAGTTATCTAATGGTGCCTTCTAGGAGTGGGTCCCTGCCATTGGTGACACTCTATTCATTCTTCATCTATATTCGGTGGGGTACCTTTTCTTGGAATTTTGCTATTTATTGTCTCCATATTCTGAGATACCTCTCCTCTTCTATAGTTCTATTTTCTTACCTCATAATACTTAACTGTATTTTATTTGGTTAGTGAGGAGGCATACTGATTAATACAAATATCAACACACCAGGGAGATTTTTCTACACCACATAGAACACCTCTACTGGCTTGTTCTCTGACCCCTAATTCCAACCATCAAGTAACTGTTCATTTTTCATATGTCTGGAAGAACATTACAAAAGTCAATATCAAAGTTAACTGTCAATGAACTTTTGATTTCTGTGACTTTAGACTTGTTTGATCTAAAGTGAGGATGAGAAGAAATCTTCTTTGAAGTAGATCCCCTGCTTTCTCTAATACACAATAATGAACATGATTGATCTTTATGGACCTCGTTGTTCTTGAAGATGCAGTCCACAGACTACCGGGTTCCCTGGTTAGATACAGTGGTTTCATGTAGGCATTTCTTATGTGATCTGGACTGACAGAGCAGAGTAATGAAAAGCAGTAACTCCGTCACCAGGACTACTTCCCTAGTCCTTCATCCTCTTTGACCAGATTGTAGATTGGAAAGAGCAAAAAACAAAACAAAACAACAACAACAACAACAACAAAAAACCAAAAAAAAAAAACCCCAAAAACCAAAAACCCAAAAACCAAAAAACCAAAACCAAAACCAAAACCAAAACAAAAAAATCCCTGAGCTTTGTACATGTTACAACTAAACAGACAAGATAACAGGAACACTAGAAATCCAGGTTTCTCTCTATGTGTGTTTGTGTATGTGGTGTACATGCATACACCTGTGTGTGTGGGTATACATGCCCCGTGATCAATGAAGGCCAGAGATCAATGCTAAGTGTCTTCCACAGTAGCTCTCCACTTTATTTTTTGAGACAAAGTCTCATACTGAGCCTGGAGCTTACTGATTTGACTGACTTGGCTGACCCATGGAGGCTGAGGATTCACCCATTTATAATCCCCCAGCGCTGAGGTTACACACATGTAATACAAGACCCCAATTTTATATGGGCATTACAGATACTAACTTGAATCCTCATTCTGACCTGGCAAAAACTTTACCACCTCAGTCATTTCCCAAGCCCTAGAAATCAGGTTCTGAGCCTGTAGATTTCCATATTAGGAAGGAGATTGTGTAGGAATATGATGTTTTATTTAGCTGTGTTCTAATTCCTTTAGATTTACAGGTCTCTCACTTTACTCTTAAAAATTGAACAGAAAGCCAAACACACAGAATTCCTAGGAATGCCTGCTATGGAGATGCCATTTTTCATCAGAAAACAGACCAAATTGTTGAGCAATACCTGGCTACAGCTGGACCGAAGAAGAGTCTCAGTTCTGAGAAAGACAGCATATTCCCCTACTGGAAAGACAGGCACCACTGGGATATTTTCAATAAAAAGTTTTGAGACACAGATTCTCATTCATGGAGGGCGGGGTGAAGGAAGCTGTTTTTCCTCTTAAGGCTTGGCTGCATCTGGAAGGATGCTATTTAGTGTAATCCAGAACTGATTACTTTGTTGATCGTGTTTCAAAACCCTTGCCCTTTAAACACGTTCCCAGAGTAACTTGAGTGCAATTGTGGGGAATTGAATTTTTAAAAAGAGTTCTTATTATATTTTGAGATTTGAGGGAGAGGATGGTTGGGGGAGGGGGTTGAATGGAAGCCTGCCTGAAGACCCAAATGTCAAAAGGGATGATGGGGGTAGGGTAGGCAAAGGAAAGAAAGCCCCCAGAATACTGTGTTGGAAACTTTTGTGTCATGACTCATCCTGCAGGACAAATAAAACCTCACCCATCACTCTGTCTTCCTTGTCTGTAGCAGAGGAGCAAACAGTGGGGCCCTGGAAAAACATCAGCAACTTCTTGTAGCATCTGTAGGTGGGGAAGGTTTCCAAGCCACAAAGAGGGCTGTGAACACAGTTAGTTACTGGGGCTCCAGTTTTTTCTCAGCCAAATAGGAAGAACCTCCAAACTGACCTTGGAAAAACATACTCACAGAAGGAAAAAATATTGTAATCTCCCCCTGTGTGTTTGTAGTAAGAGATTAAAAAGAAAAAAAGAAGGAAACAAATACATTGCTTTCCAGTTTTCCACGAAGAGAATGTTTTTGAATCACAGTGGTAGAGCCCTTAGTGTGGGGGCTGCCAAGGACTTAAGCTTAGCCACCTCTTAATGAATACAAGGTCACCTACACAGCACTGCTATATTCATATTAAAAAGCCTGAGGGGAAAAGCATTCTCACCACCGCTTTCAGCAGAGACTGCAATTAGCATTTTTATGAAGAACATAAACTCTGTGTATCAAAGATGCACTTTTATTGCTCTGAAACTGGCTTGAATAAGCATCCCGCAAACATTTGGCCCTTCTGCTTCTAGGAGGAGGCCAATTAAAACATGGTCTGTCTAACTGCCAGTCCCTACCCACCCTTCAGCGAGGCAGCAACAATACGGAGACGGTGGCATTGGCGCCCTCAAAAGTGGCTTTTCAGCTCTTGGGCACCTGGAAGGAAAATAATGATTTCTTGGCTCTCTTTGAAAAAACACAAATATAAAAAGAAAAATTAAAAAAAAAAACCCAAAAAACTCAAGGTTTATTTTGCTTGCTCCTCCTCACTCTAGTTAAGAATTGCGTGGTTTAGACAGATGACTTCACTTGCTACCAATCATGTCAGTGTGGTTCAGCCACACTGGGAGAAACAAGGCTCAAGGGGAAGGAGGCAACAGACTGTGGCTCAGTGGTACCAGAGAGCTTTCTTACGTCATGACAACCAGCCAGAAAGGGGCTTGTGCCAGCATGCACTGCTCTGAGAGTCAGATGTTTTCTGATGGCCAACAAGTGTCAAGTACCGATTTTTCTTCAAGTGCTCCCTAATAATATAGACCTGCTATAGTGGGGAGTTGACAGGAAACTGTCTTGACACTCTTGGCACCCGAAGCAACAGCGAGGATTTAATTTGTTGGTTCTACCATAAAGGGAGTGAATGAACACAGTCTCTATTTTCCAATAAGTAATCATGAGTCAAGACTCAGGTTCATGTCTCCATTTCCCATTTCATGGAAATGACCCTAACAGGAATATAAACTGTGTTGATAAATGTTCTTGACTAAAGGCATTAATATATTATGACATGGGGAGGGTGAACGCTTTCTACTAGGTGACTTTAGGTACCATCTAATATCTAACCCCCACCTCCACTCCGTGGTTCACCACTCTTCTTTTTCTTTTAGATTTCTTATGGGCTTAAATACATTTGTGTGACTACTACAATCGTGCCTCTTAGAACGAATCTTCCGTATTCCAGAAAAAAGAAAAAGACTGACCCTCCAGGAAAAGGGTGAGTGGGATGCTTAGAGGGACAGCAGTTTTGATGCTGTCAGCTGTGTATAAGAGGGCACATGAGAAGATGGCTAAGTTGAGTCAGTCCTGGAGTTGAGTTAATAGTAACTTTTAGATGTCAAAAGTTAAAACTAGTGTTCCTAAGATTTTCTTTTTTGTTCCTCTGAGTTTCAGTATCTGTAGATCCAGACATCATGTCTTCATAAAGTAATGACTATAGCAAAAAGAAGAGTCATTTTTTTTTAAAGGACAAAAGACTCCCCTTGTACCTCACTGTAATAGGCGAAAAAGAAAATCCTGAAAGAACAAAATTGCCATGGTTGATTAGATACATTGACTACATGTGCTAGGATTGCTGTAACAAGGATAACAAAATGCACACTTTTAATAACAGCTTCGTACTTTGATTCTGGATGCTAGGGGAGTGAGATTCAGAGGCTGCTATGGTTGACTTATGAGAACCTCTGCATGCCTGTCAATGGCTGTCTTCTCTATCTCTTCATATGGTCTTTCCACCATGTATGTTTGTGTCTGAATCTCTCACTCTCAAATTGATACCAATCCTATTAGATGAAAGCAAATTCTAGGGACTCCATTATACTATTCTGAGATAGTGGACCTAGGATTTGCTCTGATTTTTAGAAGGTGAGATATCGATACAGTTCATTCTGTAATAGGGATCATGTTCAGTCTATTGCCACATGGACCATTGCCACTTAGGCAACAGTGGATAACAAGAAAGGTGGAGAGTGAGTGTCACATATTCCTACTGTTGATGGCGATGTTTTGAAGAATAGACTGTTGAAACTTCTTTATTTTCTCCAGATGTGACTCTTTTGAAGAGGAAGATATTAGAGATGATTCAGAAAAACCAAAAGATCAGGACAGCTTATTAGCTGCGTCAAGATGCAGCTCTTGACACATGCAGCTATCTCAAGTGAGTGCAAGACAAACAAGTGAGTTTTGTTGACAAATGGTACATCTTTATTTTTTTCAGGAAGGAAATTTCTTTGTTCACTAAGATTCTTTAAATCTTACTGGAATAATTACGTTGAAGGTCATAGGCTACCAGGAGCCAAGGTAACAAGAGAAGGCTACATTTCCTTGAGTCATGAGGATGAATTTGGTGTGTGAGGAGAAAAAGCATGTGTGTGGGGCTAAGGTGGGATAGAATTTGGTAACGGGAAAGGCTAAGAAATTAAAGTCCCTAGACCTTGGAAAAGAAAAAGAAACTGTGATAATCCTGGCTGCTCGGGGAAGAGAAGGACAAATTGCTTCTAGAGTGCTGCTTCTCATATTCAACAGACATGCAGGATCAGAGGAAACCAAGATGAAGCCCAGCTGTACCAGAGAACTCCTAGGAATAGACTTCCTCCCTCCCCACTCCCCACACCAAAAAATGAATGGTATACAGACCAATGGTTCCCATGACCCCTTGCTGCTGCATCACCAAGTATAACTGTATAGAGCCAGAGGGATCTGGAGAGATGCACCTTTCAACTCAGCATAGCTGTGATGTAAGTATCCTTTTATTATGTCTTATTTTGTATTATTTAATCTCTACTCACATATATGTCTCACTGTGGTTTTGTTTTTGTTTACCTGTTGCCCAGTTAAGTTTTAAGGAGCGTCCTGCATGTTTCTCCTCCCAACCTACTGTCAAGCACTCTCTACTATCTTTACATCCATAGCTCATGTTCTTTCCATCTTCTTCCTATGTCTTTTCCTCACCATTGAATTTTTACTGCCTCCTCCTTTTACTTCTTAATTATAACTGCCCATTATTTTAATAGTCTCTGAAGTTCTGCAGAATCTGATAGTACCGCAACCTTTCCCTCCCAGCTATCTCTTCCATATATAGATTTTTCCTTTAAAAGAAAATAATGTAATAAGCTCTTATCTTTACATACTCTGTTTCCCTCCCAAGCCTAACCCTAGTAACTAAAATCTATATATACCATATTTGTGTATCTCCTCAAATGGTTACTGAAGTCAAGGAGGCCACTGTAGCTAATTGGCTACTATGGTATTTGCATGGTGGGAATACCCAGCTGCTGGGTTGCTTTTGCAGTGAGTATTACACTCATGTAATGACATAGAGGAAGCAGTTGACACTTTAAACCTATGGATTGAGGGAGTATTTTCTGAATAGCACATATACTTCAACTCTGCCATATTCAAGTCCAGCCTAAATGTTGCAAGTTCGTTGACTGAATATAGCTAATCAAAGAGACAAGCAAAAAGTAGCACCAAATGCTTAAGTCCTAATAAAAGAATATAAGAAACATGAAAAATCAAGGCAATTTCGCTTCAAAGAACTAATTTTACATTAATGGAATCTGGTGAAAGTGAGCTAGATGAAATCCTGGGCTAACTAAAAAGAAAATAAAAGTAAAGAAATAAGATTTTAAATGTGTGGAAAGGAATTATTGAAAAACTGTGGGAGAAATGACTCTGTGCTTAAGAGTATTTGCTGCTCTTCCCATGGAATTAAGTTCAGTTCCTGGCATTCACAACCACCAGTAACTTTAAGCCCAAGGGCTCTAAAAGCTCTCCTGGCCTCTGTGGCTACTTGTACATATGACCATGACACCCTTGGAGAGGACTGTGACAATCAGTCATGTACAGACAAAATCTAAAGCAACTTCACATGCAGATGTGTTAGATCCCTAACATCTCAGACCAAGCCAATAGGAAGCATCTGTTTTGGAATCCCACCCCAGCCCACCCCAAAATGTTTATAAGATCCTATCCACAAGGAATAAAATCCATGAGTTATTTCACCAAAGATCATCTGAGAGTGCCTATCTTCTATTGACCCGTAATACTACAGGGAAGAGTTTTGTCTTCTTGCTAGAAGCTGCTTGAGTCTACTACAGCAGTCACTTCCTGCTCGGTGGCCCTGACCTTGGCCCCTAGCCACCTACTGCATCCCACTGCCTGCCATGGACTCCTGGGAGAGGCGTGGCAGATCACCGTGCTCCAGGGGAGCTGATACACATATTGGCATCTGTCAAATAAAAAAAAAAAACTTGATGGAGAGTCTCAGAAATAAAATGGATCAAAGAATGGACAGAATAGCAGAACTTGAAGAGATTGTATGTGAGCTGGATCAATAACACACACACACACACACACACACACACACACACACACACACACAGGTTCAACAATGAGAGAAACAGAAGGAAACAATGGGAATTACAAAATATAGAGAACACCATAAAAAGTCCACATCTATGGAGCATGAGCACAAAGGAAGGAGAAAAATCTAGTTTTACAGACATAGAAAATATTTTAGAAAGAATCATAAAAAGTTCTTACAGTAAGGGAAAAGGTATGAATCCAGCTGTGGGAAGTACAATACCCAGCAAACAGGCCAGAAAAGAACCCCCCTCATCATACTTAAATACATCATAATTAAGCCAGCTAATATATGGAACAAGGAAAGAATATTGGAAGTGGAACAAACCCTAAGTAAAACAAGCCTATTAGAGCAGCAGAAGACTTGTCTTACATGGAAACAATTTGTGATCACAAGTCCAGCTCTACAGAAAGTACTTGAAGGAATTCTTCAGAACAAAGTGAAAAAGAATCTACACGTGAGGCCAGAAGAAAGATTAAACCAGAGCGTAGTAACACGAAAGGGAGGAAGAGGCAAGCAACAAAGGATGTTAAGAAAATGAGAAGAATCAGAACACACCTTACAACAATGACTCCGAACACTAAACGTCTTAACTTTCTAATCAAAATAGATTTGGAGTAAAAAATAGAACTAATAAAGACGGTAGCTCCATATTGAATAGGAGAACAGTTCCCCAGGTGAGGATTATAAGTCCCAATGGGCACAGATCAAACACTTGCATCCAAGTTCATAAAACAAATACTACTAGATGGAAACTCACAGTTTATTCCAGCACAATAGTAATGAACAACTTCCACACCAGACTCTCATCAACTGTCAGGTCAGCCAGACTAAAAGCAAATGGAAAAATGTCTGAATTACATTATACCATAGATCAAATGGACTTAGAAGACATCTCCAAAACATTCCATCCAAAATCTTACAGAGAACAAAAATCTTCCCAGCAGCCTAAATGACTTTCTTTAAAATAGATCATATATTTGGGCACAAAGAAAGTCTCAGCAAGCATAGCAAAGAAAACATTGTGATTCTTGGGGTTTCTTTGATATGGTTCTTTGTGTTCTATCTGATCACAAGGGAATAAAATTATAAGCCCACAGCAAGGGAAAATGTAGAACCACAGAGGTCAAACTGAAATCAATTGAACAGATCCTGAAGAAAAAAAATCAAGGTTGAAGTAAAAAAAAAAAAATCCATAGACTCAAAAATGACAACACAACATCCAAACCCTGTGAGGTGCAGTAAACAATCTTAGGAGAGAAGTGTATAGCAACCCCTTTGGGGGTTGAACAGCCCCTTCACAGGGGTCACCTAAGACCACCAGAAAATGTAGATATTTACATTAAAACTCATAATACTATCAAAATCACAGTTATTAAATAACATCAAAAATAATGTCATGGTTGGTGGTCACTGCAACATAAGGAATGGAATTAAAGGATCACAGCGTTAGGAAGGTTGAGAATTCCTAGTATACATTAAGGAATCAGAGTGTTACAAATGACTTCAGGATACAACTTAAGGTCTTGGAACAACAAGAACAAGGTAAGATCCAAATTAATTAATAGGAAGAAACTGTTCAGATTGTATCAGAAATAAATGTATTGGGAAAAACAAAACAAAACAAAGCAATGCAAAGAATCAACAAAACAGAGCCATTTCTTTGAAAAGATGAGAAAGATTGTTGAATCTTTAGCCAAAGTAATCAAAAGAAAGGAAGAAATATTCAAGCAAATAAAATTAGAGATAAAAGGGGAGCTATTATGACAGCTGCACAATAAAGTTTAAAAAATCATTAGGTCATACCTTTGAAACATATACTCCACTAAATTGGAAAATCTAAACAAAATGTGTAAGTTCCAAAATGCGCATTTGGTAGATGCGCATAATCTACCAAAACTAATATAAACAATTTAAATATGTGTATGACGAGTAGTAAGATTAAAGCTATAATTATAACTCTCTCAGTTAAACGTCCAGACCCAGATGGATTCATTGGTGAATTTTACCAGATCTTCAAAGAAGAATTAGTATTGATGCTTCTCTAAGTATCCCACAAAGTATCCTACATGTATCCCACAAAGCAGGACATGCTACTAAACTATTTTTATGAAGTTGGTTTTATCCTGATACCAAACCACTTAAATAACTAACATAAAAGCAAAATCACAGACCAATCTTCCTTATGAACAGAAATATTAAGATGCGCTATAAAATACTTGCAAACCAAATTCAAGAGCACACCACAAAGATCATCTGACTTGTTCAAATTGGCCTTATTCTAGAGATTCAGGGATGGTTGAACATGTACAAATCAATACATGGTACATAAATTATATCAGTGGACCCAAGATACAGGAATCATATAGTCACCTTCATAGATATAGAAAAGGCTTTCAACAAAATCCACATACATTCACTATAGAAAGCCTCAAGAATCATGGGACAGAAGAAACATATCTCAACATAATAAAGGCAATATATGCAAATCTTACAGCCAATATTATATTACATGGGGAAAAAAGGTCAAAGCATTTCTACTAAAATCAGGAATAAGACAAAGTGATACTTTTCTCATTCTTATTCACCTTGGAACTTAAAATTCAAACTAACACAATAAGTCGACAAGGAAATAAAAGGAAACCTGAAGTTCCTTATTTGCTGATGATATGACTCAATGCATAGCAAATCCTAAGGACTTCACAGGAGACTCTTAGACTCTCAAACATTTTTTTTTTGGCTAAGTTTCAGGATACAAAATCAACATACAAAAGGTAGTGGTTTTTTTCTGTATATCAAGAAGAAATACATAGGAAGAAGATATCAGGAAAACCATCCCATTCATCAATAACCTGAAAACTCCATTGGAGTAAATTTAATTAAACATATGAGTGACTTCTGTAATGAAAAATGTAAAACACTGTAGAAAGAAATTGAGCAATGAAGTAGAAGATGGAAAGACTTCCTATAATTATGGATTGGAAGATTTAATATTTTGAATATGACTATTCTACCAAAAGCAAGTTCTGGATGTAATGAAACCCAAATAAAAATCTCAATGTTTTCCTCATAGAAATAAGAAAAATCCCCACAAATTCATATGGAATCACAAAAGATCTTGGCTAGCCAAATCAATCTTGAGCAAAAATAATATGCTGGAGATACTGCTATAACTGATGTTGTTCTTCAGTGCAGTAGTGATAAAAACAGTTTAATATAGACATGTGGACTAATGGAATAGAATAGAAGACCAAGATATAAACCCATGTGGCTACAGCCACCTAATACAAACCAACAAGGTTGGAAAAACAGCACTTTAATCAAAAGGTTCTGGTAAAAATAGACAGCTACAAGTAGAAAAATGAAAGTAGATCTTGACGCTTCACCTTGCACAAAACTTAACTCCAAATGGATCGAAGACCTGAATGTAGAACTTGAAACTCAGAAACAGCTAGAAGGAAAATAGGAGAGTACTTCAAGATACAGGCATTAGCAGTGACCAGTTTACTAGACTTCAGTTGGTCAGGAAATGAGAGCAACAATTGACAAATGGACTTCATAAAATTAAAATGCTTTTGTACAGCAAAGAAAACTGCCCATGGAATGCAGAGGCAGCAAACAGAGTAGGAGATAGTACTGTGCAGATGTATAACTGACAGAGGATTAATAACTAGAATACACGAGGAATTTAAGAAAAAAACTAAATTAAAAAATTCAATCAAATAATAGGCTATGGAACCAAAGAGTTCTCAAAATTAGAAATATACGTATATTCACTTCATTTATGTTTTTGAGATTATAATTACATCATTTGCCCCTTCTCTTTCATCCCTTCAAACTCTCCAATATTTCCTTCCTTGCTCTTTGGAACTCATGGCCTCTTTTTTCATTAACTCCTGTTTTCTGAGTGTGTGTGCATGCACACATACATACATACATACATACATACATACATACATACATACATATATGAATAATATTACTTGCATGTATGTTTTCAGGATTGGCCATTTGGTATTTTTAAAGTGTTCAGTGTTCTCACATTTATAGTCCCACCAGGGCACAAGTAAACTAAAATTACTTTGAGATTCCATCTCACTTCATTCAGAATGGCTGTCATCAGAAAATATATGACAAGAAATGTCGGTTAGAATGTGGGAAAAGATGGATTCTTATTTCCAGTTTGGGAACTATAAATCAGTGAAGCCACAACGGAAATCAGTGTGGAAATTTTTCAGAAGGCTAAAATCAGAACTAATGCATGACCTATCTGTATTCCTGGAAATAGACTTGTGCATCCATGCCCATTTTCATCATGTCTGCTTCATACTTGCAATGAATTTCTATTCATCAGTAAAGAGAAGTGACACTATGAGAAATTTCAGAAACATGAATGGAGCTGGAAAAGGAGATTAAGAATGAGCCAAAGAGGAGAAAATGCCATTATTTCTCATATCAGATGCTAGCTTTGAATATTTAAACTAGTATGCTTAAGTTAGAATGTCCATAGAGGCCAAGAAACTGGAAAGGCTCTGTGATGGTGGTGGGGGAGCCTTGCAGGAGGGTAGATAGTAGAACACATGTGACCTAAATGTAGAGAAGGAAGGATATGATGGGAAGGGATGAGGGGCTGACAAAATGTAAAGCTATGGAACATCTACTAAAGCCATTGGAAAGTCTACTATTATGTAAATGAATTAAAAGATAATTTTAAAAGAAGGGCTTAAATGAAGGGAACTTGCATGGGAATCTTATGTAGTTTATTCGATTATTAAATCAAAATTCCAGTGCTAGATATGTGCATTTCCTTATGAGATGTTGGCCAGGAATTTCAGAGGTCCCTGAAAGAAGGAAAGATATTGTCATTGCTCCTTATTGACAACCATGAATAGATGGACACTAAAGATAGCAAAAGAGCGCAGAAACATCAAGATGAGACTGATTTGAATATAAGGACAGAGAAAAAGGAGGGAGGTGATTGGAGAAGGGATGGAGAGAAGAAGGTTTATGGGACATATGGGGAGGGGGAATCTGGGAAATAATAATTTGGAATGTAAACAAAGAATATAGAAAATAAAAATATTAAAAAAAAGAAAGTGATTTGAAAGCATCCATCATGATGGACACCTTTCAGGATTGTAGAGGAGGTCTTGCAAGCCTATGGGAGTGGGGAGAGGGAATCTATCAACAGTCTAACTCAGGTGTGAAACCTGTATGCTACAATACCAACCTTCCAGGCATAATATGACTATTGCTGCAATAGTGATATGACTATTATGGGGATAACTAACCATCTTATGATCTGCTCTGAGATCTCTTCCACAGGAGGAACTTCATGACTGGTATTGTAAACCTGTTCAAAAACTGATGGCTGGGAAGTCTTAGGCTCTATGGGGAATAAGATCATACTGTCAACCTGACTTCTAAATATTTGTTTCTACTCATACACTAGTGCTGCTCTCAGCATTGGTCAAAGAAGTTACCCATGCTCTAGGAAGTAAACCTATATTCATGTTCATACAAGCAACCCCAATGAAACCCACTGGGTCACAATAAAACAAAAGGTACAGGAAAGCAGGTGGGAGGCTTGATGGGAAGATGAAGGGGGTTGTTGGAAATGGAAATGGGATAAAACATGGTTTGAGGGTCTAGAACATAGTCTAGTTGATTAATCATTTGCAAAGCATTCATGAAGCCCTGGTTCAATCTCCAGCACGGGATAAACTCAGTGTTGTGGTGTGTGTCTGCAATCCCAGACTTGGATGGTAAAGGCACACAAGAATTTCAAGGCCATCTTTGCCTACAAAGTGAGTTTTGGACAATGCCTGGCCTATGCCACACCCTATTTTAAACAACTCAAACCCTAACCCCCCCCCAAACAAGAGATGGTAAAAGGAGATAAAATGTATAAGCATTTCAATTGTCAATAGAATAATTAAAAAACATTTTAAAAGAATGTTGATAGTGCCAATTCTTGGAACTGTTACCTGTCCTAAGATATTCAAGGTTATTAATGATAATTTGGACATGCTTTTATGGTGTTGAGGTTTACCTCAATTCCTGACCCATTCTGAGTTAATTTATACAAAGGGCATGAAAATTAAGTTGAGGTTCACTTTCTGTCTATGGACATCCAACTATTCCAACATTTGTTTGAAAAGACTTTCTTTCCTCTATTGAATGTATTTTTGTTAAAAACTCATGCATTTGTGATTCTGTCTTGGTTTCTGTAGCTAGCTAATTCATCAGTCTGTGATGTTGCTAGCACTACATCATTTTGATTACTGTAAACATAGGTCTTAAAATCAGGGAGAATGGATCTTTTTGTGTTTTTTCTTCTCCTTTTTTTTGTCTGTGAGCATTTGGTTTTAAAATTTACATATTTAGACCATTTATATTTAGTGTGATGACCTCTCAGGATTCAGTTTGTGATTTTAGTTTATTGAATGTAGTTAATTCTATTTTTTTATTCCTACTATCCTATAGGTTTTTCAAACTTTGTATGGAATTCTAATTTGTTCTTTCCTTAACATTTATACCTTTCTTATCCCTTTCTTAGCCTATAATTAATCATCACATTAAGTTGTACCTTAGATATGCAGAATTTATTGCTGTTTACCGGTGTTATAACTTTGCTCAAATGAGAGATACAAGCTATAGTTTTATTAACATTTACTAGCTGTTACTATTGAGTTATAATTAAAAAATTATTCTGCATACATATCAGTCACTGCTATAATATTTTATATTTTATCAGTAAACATAGTGTGACTACTTGGAAAATAAAAATGTTAAGCATAATTTACTATATTGACATACTTTGTTTTCTATACTTTGCATTCTGATGTTCAAATTTTTTTCTTTAGTGAGTCCCTTAGCTATTCTGCCATGGCTTTCTTTGGCAAATTCTGTTAATTTTCTTGAACCATTATGAAAAATATTTTCACTGAATATTGCATTTGAGGTTGACAATTTTCTGTAAGCCTTTAAGAACTGTCATTTTCTTCTGGCCTCTGAGTCCCTGACCACTGAAATGCTTTTCTCCCTGGTGGATATGGCATTGTTTCTCCTTCTTGGCTTTCAATGGTTAGCAGCTTTAATTTTATAAACTTTTAAATGGGGTTTATATTTCTTGGTGGAACTTCATTCTTTTTCTCATCTGCCTACGAGGCAATGTTCATAATTGTTCACTGAAGCACTTTCAAGCTGCCTCATACAGTGCCACATTATTTTGACA
Source organism: Apodemus sylvaticus (assembly GCF_947179515.1). Lineage (NCBI taxonomy): Eukaryota > Metazoa > Chordata > Mammalia > Rodentia > Muridae > Apodemus > Apodemus sylvaticus. The sequence continues at coordinate 75,694,046 of NC_067486.1, read as the reverse complement.
ACCATTCCACATTGGTGGTGATGTTTATTAATTGTCTTTTTTGCATTTCAGTTTAAGATCTTAGTACTTGGCATGAGTATCCCCATCACTGAGGTCTGAACACCAAGGGTGTTAAAAAATGTGGATCTGTATCTGAAACCAATTTCAGCCTCCTTTTGGGATTTACTCTGGTGGGAAAATGGGCTGATGTCTATCAAAACACACCAGGGTGAGTGAGCCCATCTTTCTGCATAGGTTGAGCTGAGAAGCCCAGTTAGTTCCTTTGTGGAAGTCTTTGATGTTACCTGCTTGGCTGGAGGAAACAAGAATTCCATGCTACTGATTTTTATTTGCCACACTGGCTGATGTTGAGGATGATAATGTTCTCAGCACCACAGGCAGTGATATTAGTTCTCTATAGCAGACATTTTGTGATCTGACCACAGAGGAGAATTAGAGAAGCTCAGCATTTCTAACAAATAGGTATGGGAGCCCAGCCTTTTTCTGATTTATATTAAAGTTATGGAATGTAATGTATAACCATGGAGGCATTAAGGTTCCAGCCCCAAGCTGACCTTGTCAGGTGCTAATCATGCAGGGGGCTCAAGGCACCTCATTAGATCCAGATGAAGGCAACATGGGCATAGGTTGTTTCATACGACATTTAGGTGAATGTTTTAGAATACCTCGTACCGAGAGTATTCTGTCTTCTCCCATCCAGACTCAGGGCTCGCTGGAAAAAGCTTTGATGAGGCTGCATGTATTTATTTTCATCTGTGTCCACTGACATTTCTGGACTTTCACCTTCTACACAATATGTCTGAATGATAGGAAGGAAATCGAACCTAAAAAACTTACCACTGTAGTCAGTCTAGAGCAGTGGATCTGAACCTTCCTAATGCTGTGGATCTGAACCTTCCTAATGCTGTGACCTTTTAATACAGTTCCCATGTTGTGGTGATACCCAACAATACAATTATTTTCATTGTTATTTTACAAATATATTTTTGCTACTATTATGAACCATAATGTAAATATCTGTGTTTTCTGGTGAGCTCAAGCAACCCCCGTGGAAGGGTCATTCGACTCCAAAGGGGTCCTGACTTACAGGTTGAGAAGCAGTGCTCTAGAACACCTGCCTGTCTCACCCTTCACACATGCTTGTTTTATGGATAAAGCACTGGAGTTTTCCTTGAACTTAGCAGGATGAAAAGAGAAGCATTGAATGTGTCTTTCTGGAAGTGACAGTTTTATTCTTCTGTTATTCGATATAATTTATTTACATTTCAAATGATTTCCCCTTTTCTAGCCCCCCCACTCCCCGAAAGTCCCGCAAACCCCCTTCTCTTCCCCTGTCCTCCCACCCACCCCTTCCCACTTCCCCGTTCTGGTTTTGCTGAATACTGTTTCACTGAGTCTTTCCAGAACCAGGGGCCACTCCTCCTTTCTTCTTGTACCTCATTTGATGTGTGCATTATGTTTTGGGTATTCCAGTTTTCTAGGTTAATATCCACTTATTAGTGAGTGCATACCATGATTCACCTTTTGAGTCTGGGTTACCTCACTTAGTATGATATTCTCTAGCTTCCCTTCTTTCCTTGCCCTTCTTCCTTCCCTCCCGTGTTCCTTCCCTTCTCCCTCTCTAAAGTTCCAATCGCTTTTAATTATCTGAGACTAAGATGCAAATCCTAACTTTGAGGTGGACACTAAATGTAAGAATCTTCTTTTATATAAACAAGGCACAATTATCAAAATTGGGAAATTAACTTGAATGTAATACTTTTTTTGAATAATAAGAGTAATATTATTTTACTCTTTTAGACTGCTTTTAGATGTTACCCAAATAACTGATAGTTAATATATCCTTTCGAGCAAAAAAAAATTATAAGGAAAATTTTCTTCTATGGAGGATGCTGAGACTTGTATTATTTCAGAGGAAAGTCAGTGCCCTGATTTAATCTTAGCTTTGCCCTGTCTTCTCCTCTGTTTCTTTCTGTCCACTTCATCCTGATCTTGTTCTTTGAAAGTACTCTATAGTCAACCAATGAACTTAGCATCTCTACCTGTCATCAACTAGGTCACCACTGTGAAAATCTTTCTTAGAACAGAAAACAGTACGATGTAGTGCAGAAGCATTAAATTTAATGTAGGTATAAGAGAGACAAGAGAGATCAGAGAAACTGCATTCAAAATAATGCAACGGTATTACAATACTTGGTAATGAATATAAATTTCACCAGTAAACTACTGCAATTTTTGAGTCTCAGAAAAAAATCCCAACTTGCTCTCTTGGTTTGCTATGTAACAAGCCTCTGGACACTATGTAGTTGCTTTGATTTTACAAATTACTTTTGTCTTACAAAAATTTTACTGGAGTTCTTATTTTTCCACACTTACCCATTGGTCTGTCTATCTGCTTATCTATCTATTATCTATCTATCTATCTATCTATCTATCTATCTATCTATCATCAAATTAATTATCATCCATCATCTATAACAGTAGTTCTGTACATTCCTAATGCTGTGACCCTTTAATACAGTTCATAATGTTGTGGTGATGCCCACAAAATTACCACAAAATTACTTTTGTTGCTACTTCATAACTGTAATTTTGCTACTTTTATGAATTATAATGTAAACATCTGGTCTCCAGGGTATCTGATATGCAACCTGGAAATGGGTCACCATACATAGGTTGAGAATTGCTGATCTATGTTTATGGTATGAGTGTGTGTGTGTGTGTGTGTGTGTAAAGATAACTCAAATGACAACTTGTGGAAGTTGGTTCTCTTCTACTACTTGCAGGTAGAAGATTCTACCCTTCTATCACTTGGGGACTAGAAGATTAAACTCGGCTCCTCCAGGTCAACTACTAGTGCCTTTACCTGCTGAGTCCTCTCACTGGCCCCTCACAGGAGTTCTTCCTGGCAGATTCTAACCTAGAATGTAGAACAAAGTGGATTCTTAGAAATCTAGTTGGAATGTTCCTGGTTTATACTTGTTTACCCTTTAATGGGGCCTTTTGAGAGACAATGGGCAAAGAAATACCCAGCTTGCCTAAGTAATCTGTTTGGTTAGAAAGTTACTCAAACAATGAGAAATGCACGGAGGAATTAGATCACAGGGCCTTTTTTTTTTTTTTTTTTTTTTTTTTTTTTAAGAGAAAGCTGGAAATCCACCAGTCATCTGATTCTTATCACAATACTGAATTCATTTTTATCCCTGCTTTTCAGGATAGACTTACCCTAGGGTCTTGTTTAAAGAGGACATATACCTGGTCTACGACCCATATCTTTCTTTCTTGAAGGAAGAAGCTCTTTCTGTTCTCATTTCAACCAACTGGTTACTAGTTGAGGAAACCATGATCTCCCATGTCTTCTGTGGCATGGTTTATTGTTCCATGGTTCTCATCCTCTATAGATTGGACTGGAATTCTATACCCAACCCTGCTTTAAGGGGAAATCTAGACTATGCCTTGCAAATTATTTACTTTTCTTATTGCCATGATCAAATACCCAAGAAGAATCAATTTAAGGGATCAAAGGCTTTATCCTGACTTAAAGTTCAAGAGGATTATCTTATTATGTTGGGGAAGGTGTGCAGGAGGAGAGGCAAAAGGAGGGAATCAGCTTTGCCATTGGCAAGAGCAGGGAGTGGGGCCAGACTGTAAAAGGGCCGCCCTCAGTGGTCCACTTCCTCCAGGAAAGTTCCACTTCTACAGGTCCCATAACCTTCCACAAAACAGCATCATCAGGTAGAAACCTAGCACTCAAGCTTGTGAGGCTCCTGGGAGAGCTTGTTAACACCCAGATGGCTGTCCATTCTGACATCGTTCTGGGATTCCCAGAAGTGTGAGAAAGATAGCCAGTCTTTTGTTTCTGGTGAAAAATACAGAAACCCTTTCTATTGTTTGGAAGGAGTTAATTTACAGCAAAAGGAAAGGAAGGCCAGAGAGAGAGAGAGAGAAAATGCAGAAAAAGGAAAACAGAAGGGAAAAGACATGTGTGGCTAGCTGTTTAAAGTCCAGCTTCATTCTCATCTTAAATCTTGCCGACTCAGTTCTTTTTTCTTCGTGTGAGCTTACTACCATTTAAGCTTCTATGTTTCTGTTTCTCTCCCATAGAACTAATTCAAATAATTTTCCTTGTCATTTGAGAATATATACATATATTATATGTATATATGTATTTCTAAAATATATATAATTATTTTTAATATATATTCTAAAATTTATGTATATATAGTATGTATACCTCTATCTTTATCTATGTATCTACCTATCTACATATCTATCTATCTATCTATCTATCTATCTATCTATCTATCTATCTATCTATCTATCTATAGTCTCACAATATAGGTGAACTTATGAGTCTTTTTAAGTTACTTATTTTGAAACAAGGTCATTTGTGGAACTCACAAACAATGTACATATGTCCTGGTAATGCTATGCAACAGTCGAGATTGACCTTTCTTTCATAGACAGAATCATATCCTGTACCTCTGATTGGCCTGCAACTCTTGATTCTTCTGTCCCAGGATCCCAATTGCTGGAATTCTAGGTGTATACAACCACATTACGTTTCCTGATTCTTTCTTTATGGATGAGAACTCTATTTGTTGCAAATAATATGGATGTATTATATCTTTACAAATACAGATCTTTCAGCCATCAGTCCACCAATGAACTTTGCTCAGGTTTTATCTCTGAATAAGAAACTTTAGATAAGCTACATGCTTTTTGTAGGTCAGAGGAAAATGTGGCATTAGAATTCATACTTTTCACGTGCTCATTGACCATTTTTGTATAAATAATCAAGAGGCACAGTTCTGAATGGGCCTAGTTCTGAACCATACACACACAGCTTGGTAATCAAAGAATATAGTACATTTCAAATTCCACTAGCCTTTAAGACCAAATGTCTTTCTTTGTGCAGTAAAATACCAATTTTCAACCATTAGCTGGCACATAGAAAAATTCTTACCTTTGGGTGTTTATAAACTTTTGGCTAGAAGTTTAATATATTTTCTTTCATTTTGCTTGGGTACATCTAGTTTTCATTTCTAAAACTGCTTCAAATTCACAATACATGTAGAGCAAATGAAGGCTAGATGAATCAAGATAGTTCAAATTATAGTGGTTTTAAAAATTCTATAATATCTCAGTAATTTTATGATAAAATTTTATCTAGAATCAATTCAAAGAAGTTTAGATCTTTTTTGTTGACTTGCTGCAAGCACTCTTACGGCAATGTTGATTAGTGCCTTAGGTTGTATAGATATTCTGGTCTCACCAGATATACACATATGGACGGCAAAGGAAGAGGCAAACAATATTCATACATCTGCAGTGATATGCTTGCAACATATCCCATGCAAGTGAACTCACAAGCCTTGTCCACCTTTATGATATTCATTTGTAGAATCCTTCAAGAACTGAGAAATGAAGTTTGTCTGGGTATTGGTATGCAATAGAACTGGTCATCAAGGGGCCAGCAGTATGACTCAAGAGATAAAATGTTTGCTATGTAAGCCTAGCTACTGGAGTTCAGTCCCTGAAACTCACGCAAAAGTGGAAGGAAGGAACCAACTCCATACGGTTGTCCCTCTGACCTCCACATGTGTATCATGACACACACATACCTGTCATGAACACACACATGATAATGTTTTTATCAGATATTTTCTTTATTTACATTTCAAATGTTATCCCCTTTCCTAGTCCCCCCCCTGAACCCCCCTATCCTATCCCCCATCCCCTGTTTCTCTGAGGCACACATGATAATTGAAAAACATACTCAGCATGGGGACTCCAAAGCCTTGGAATTTTGGACTATATAGTTGCATTTAATTGAATGTAAAGATTAATGCACTAATTATAAAATATCTGATGGAAAAATTTTCCTTCACTTTTCATTATTACATTGCTCTCATTCAGTTTGAGACCTTCAAAGATGCTCTGTCCAACATTCTAGGTAAGTTATTCGTATTTTTTCTATAATAACATAGCCGTTTAGTGCTTATTGTCCACCAAGGTTTTCTATATTCTCAAATGAAATAACAGCTTCAAAGGGGCTAGGCATATTTAACACAGTCTGCAAATATTTTGCTCTTGGAAGTTCTAGGAGAAATTCTGGATGACCCTTCAGCTGAAAACAGATTGCTTGACTCTTTAAGGAGCATTGAGCTTCCATTTTGTGAAAACCTAAAGGCTTCTCAGCAGTGGCCTTTAGTACACATTTATCAGATATAGACTTGATGAGTGTTATAGGGAAGAAGAGGGCTAGGGTAGACTGTAAGAGTACTTGCAGCAAGTCAACAATAAGAATGTGACTCAGACAGAAAAGTAAGGGGGCCGGTGACATGAATGTGAGGTCTGCTCTGTGATTCTCTTTAATAACAGAGTGGAGATGTGTTAATGAGTGTGACACAGGGCACACAGCCATCAAGTGAATTAGTCATAGCTTGATTCCTTTATGTGCCCTGCCTAATGGCAAACATTACCCAGCAATCACAGCAGCAGCTCTCAGATGGAGCAGAATGTGTGGAAGAGAGTAATGAGGCTGCCTAAAAATGGTTTTCCAGAGCCCTGCACCAATTCACAACAGATAATAGAACTCAGAGCCAGACAGACAATAGACGCGACAGCCATTTACTGCTAAGAGACTGTCTGAATATTTGTGCAAAAAACATCCCTACTCAAAGTTCTTTAATCACATTTGCTGAGAGAGAGAGAGAGAGAGAGAGAGAGAGAGAGAGAGAGAGAGAGAGAGAGAGAGAGAAGAAAGCCATGTGGCAGGCTACTCTCTTCAGTGTGGTCTGAATGAGAGTGGAGAAACAGAAATGAATAGAGGATAAGAAGGAGAGAATACTTACAGAGCCAGCAGATTAAAACATATCAGATAATCAGGAGATCTCCTTGTGACTAGGATGAGTCATGGGAAAGTGGTTTCATCCTGTAGTTATTTGATATTCAGGGTTGTGAAAATGTGACATAGTTATGATTCCCTTTTGACTCCTAAAAGAGGGGTGGGCACTCAAGTTGTATCTCTCAATATTTTTTAAAGATTTATTTATGTATTATATGTAAGTACACTGTATCTGTCTTTAGATACATTTTTCTTCTTACTCTGGCCCCACTCACTCACTATAGCTGTCTTCAGACCCTCCAGAAGAGGGCAGTAGATCTCATTATGGATGGTTGTGAGCCATCATGTGGTTGCTGGAATTTGAACTCATGACCTTCAGAAGAAGAATTGGTGCTCTTAGTCACTGAACCATCTCTCCAGCCCATATCTCTCAAATTATATGCCTAAACTGGCACATTGTGACTGTTATGGATAGTTCATGGAGACAATGCTCAATGTACGATAATGCTCTATCCCTTCGTAACTTGGCTAAACTCTAGCAGAAGGCTCCACAATATAAAAGTATATAAGCAGCACAATTTGGATGTAGATTTAAAGAAAAAGAGGCCGTGGATAGGGAAGGAGGTTAGATCTGAGAGGAGCTGGAACTAGCAAAATTAAAAAGGTTAGAGGAAGAATGTGCAGATCATCATACGTACTTCTAAAGGCCAACTATCGTGCCTATTGCCAAAAAGGCCCAAGAGAGGCCCAAGGAAGGAGACAAGCCACAACACACAGTGATTCCTATATGGAATCCAGAAACTTTGGTTTTCATATATTTTTCTCTTCACCTGACATTCATTTCTTTTATGTTGCTACATTTTAAGAAGCACAAGAATGGGATCAAGTACCTTCAAGATGCCCCACCCATCACCAGGATATATGACCATAACATTAAAAAATGATCAGAGGGCCTAAGAACAATTTAACATAGAGAGTATAGTCATTGATAACACTGTCCAATGTTCATGACTCCTTCTGTGGAAGAGGGAGGTATATTAGATAGAATATACATGCAAAGAACATAGAACAAACAAATGGATGTTAAGCTCCTTGTAAGAATGGCTCAGCGGTTGATTAGAAGTACCTAAGAATGGAATAGGTTGTGAAGAGGAGTAGTGAACTCGCAATAGGTGTCTCTGTTCAAGCAAAAGTCAAGCCACCACATGCCAGAATATTGTAGAAAGATTTGAAGTTAGATTTGTCTTAATTGGTGTAATGTACATTTGACCTTAAAGTGTCTGTGGTATCACCTTCATTATTAGTTTCTTGATACATCTGGATCCAAGGGAGATGAATGAAATTGAAAACATGAGACTTACGTGGCCATATATGAAATGGCCTTCTTCTGAACTTAGATTTCATTGTTTAGACTCTGATGATATAAGTAAGATTTACAGTTAAGGCAATATATAATTTTTTTTATTTCCTTAATTATTGTTCAGACTTGTTTTTCAGATATTCAATAGCTGCCTTATTTATTAATTTACCTTAAGTAACAATTTACCTGGATGCTTCAATAGTTTTATAGTTATTTTATTTTATTAGCATGTCATGTATAATCAAGTACACAAGGTCATCAACCACATATGCACACAATATTTTGTTATGTAACCAGGCAAATCCCCCAAATCTCTTATTTCTCTTTTTGCTAATCAAAGCCCAGTATTTTTCTTTTCTATATCCTTTGTTTACATTCCAAATAATTATCCCCAGAAGTTCTTTTATTGTTGAGAATAGTTTTAGATATCCTGTTTTTTTTTGTTATTCCAGATGAATTTGAGAATTGCTTTTTCTTACTCTGTGAAGAACTGAGTTGGGATTTTGATGGGTATTGCATTGAATCTGTAGATTGCTTTTGGCAAGATGGACATTTTAACTATGTTAATCCTGCCAATCCAAGAGCATGGCAGATTTTTCCATTTTCTGAGGTCTTCCATTTTCTTCTTCAGAGACTTGAAGTTCTTGTCATATAGATCTTTCACTTACTTGGTTAGAGTCACACCAAGATACTTTATGTTGTTTGTGGCTATTATGAAGGGTGTCATTTCCCTAACTTCTTTCTCAGCCTGCTTGTCCTTTGAGTATAGGAAGGCAACTGATAATTCCCATGAAGAAGGAAGAAGAGGGCCCTAATCCTGGAAAGGTTTGATCCAGCATTATAGGGGAGTACCAGGACAGAGAAAAGGTAGGGGGAAAGATAGGAGAATGGATGGAGAGAAGAGGACTTATGGGACATGTGTGGGGGGGGACTAGGAAAGGGGAAAGCTTTTAGAATGTAAACAAAGAATATAGAAAATTTAAAAAAAAGAAAAAGAAAAAAAAAGGATGATAACTGATTTGCTTGAGTTGATTTTATAACCAGCCACTTTGCTGAAGTTGTTTATCAGCTGTAACTCTAGTGGAGTTTTTGGATCACTTAAGTATACTATAATATCATCTGCAAATAGTGATAATTTGACTTCTTCCTTTCCAATTTGTATCCCTTTGACTTCCTTATATTGTCCAATTGCTCTAGCTAGAACTTCAAGTACTATATTGAAAAGATATGGAGAGAGAGGGCAGCCTTGTCTAGTACCTGATTTTAGTGGGATTGCTTCAAGTTTCTCTCCATTTAGTTTGATGTTGGCTACTGGTTTGCTGTATATTGCTTTAACTATGATCAGGTATGGACCTTGAATTCCTGTTCTTTCCAAGACTTTTAGCATGAAAGGATGCTGAATTTTGTCAAATGCTTTTCCAGCATCTAATGAAATGATCATATGTTTTTTTTCTTTGAGATTGTTTATGTAGTGGATTGCATTGATGGATTTCCTTATATTGAACAATCCCTGCATCCATTGGATGAAGCCTACTTGATCATGGTGGATGATCATTTTGATGTGTTCTTGGATTTGGTTGGCAAGAATTTTATTGAGTATTTTTGCATCGATATTCATAAAGGAAATTGGCCTGGAGTTCTCTTTCTTTTTTGGATCTTTGTGTGGTTCTGGTATCGGCATAATTATGGCTTCATAGAAGGAATTGGGTAGTGTTCCTTCTGTTTCTATTTTGTGGAATAGTTTGAAGAGTATTGGTGTTAGGTCTTCTTTGAAGGTCTGATAGAATTCTGCACTGAAGCCATCTGGTCCCATGCTTTTTTTGGTTGGGAGACTTTCTATGACTCCTTCTCTTTCTTTAGGGGTTATGGGACTGTTTAGATGATCTATTTGGTCCTGATTTAATTTTGGTATTTGGTATCTGCCTAGGAAATTGTCCATTTCTTCCAGATTCTCCAGTTGTGTTGAGTATAGGTTTTTGTAGTAGGATCTGTTGATTTTTTGAATTTCCTCAGTTTCTGTTGTTATATCCCCCTTTTCATTTCTAATTTTGTTAATCTGGATACTGACTCTGTGCCCTTTGGTTAGTCTGGCTAAGTGTTTATCTATCTTGTTGATTTTTCTCAAAGAACCAGCTCCTGGATTTATTTGTTGATTCTTTGTATGGTTCTCTTTGTTTCTACTTGATTGATTTCCGCTGTGAGTGTGATGATTTCCTGTCATCTACATTTCTGGGGTGAATTAGCTTCTTTTTGTTCCAGGGCTTTCAGGTGTGTGCTTAAGCTGCTAGTGTATGCTCTCTCCATTTTCTTTTTGGAGGCACTCAGGGCTATGAGTTTTCCTCTTAGCACTGCTTTCATTGTGTCCCATAGATTTGGGTATGTTGTGTCTTCATTTTATTAAATTCTAAAAAGTCTTTGATTTCTTTATTTCTTCCTTGATCAAGATATCATTGAGTCTTGTTCAGTTTCCACTTGTATGTGGGTTTTCTGTTGTTTTTGTAGCTATTGAAGACCACTTTTACTCCATAGTGATCTGATAGGAGGCATGAGATTATTTTGATCTTCTTATATTTGTTGAGGTCTGTCTTGTGACCAATTATATGGTCGATTTTGGAGAAGGTACCATGAGGTACTGAGAAAAAGGTATATTCTTTTGCTTTAGGATGAAATGTTATATATATATATATATGTTAAATCAAATCTAATTGATCCAAAGCTTCAATTAGTTTCACTGTGTCCCTGTTCAGTTTCTGTTTTCCTGATTGGTCCATGGAGGAAAGTGCAGTGTTGAAGTCACCCACAATTATTGTGTTAGGTGCAATGTGTGCTTTGAGCTTTAATAAAGTTTCTTTTATGAATGAGGGTACCCTTGCATTTGGAGCATAGATGCTCAAGATTGAGAGTTCTTCTTGGTGTATTTTTTCCTTGACCAGCAAGAATTGTCCCTCAGTGTCTCTTTTGATGACTTTAGGTGGAAAGTCAGTTTTATCTGGTATTAGAATGGCTACTCCAGCTTGTTTCCTGAGACCATTTGCTTATAAAATTGTCTTCCAGGCTTTTACTCTAAGGTAGTGTTTGTCTTTGACACTGAGGTGTGTTTCCTGTAAGCAGCAAAATGTAGGGTCCTGTTTGCGTATCCATTCTGTTAGTCTATGTCTTTTTATTGGGGAATTCAGTCCATTGATGCTAAGAGATATTAAGGAATAGTGATTATTACTTCCTGTCATTTTTGATGTTATTTTTTATATTTGATGGTTTATCTCCTTTTGGGCTTGATGAAAGAAGGCTGCTATCTTCTTTTTTCCAGGGTGAAGTTTCCCTCCTTGTATTGGGGTTTTCCTTCTATTATCCTTTGTAGGTCTGGGTTTGTGGATAGATATTAGGTAAACTTGGTTTTGTCATGGAATATCTTGGTTTCTCCATCTATGGTGATTGAGAGTTTTGCTAGGTATAGTAGTTTTGTGTTCTCTTAGTGTCTGCAAGAGATCTGCCCAGGATCTTCTAGCTTTCATAGTCTCTGCTGAGAAGTCTGGTGTGATTCTGATAGGTCTTCCTTTATATGTTACTTGGCCTTTTTCTCTTACTGCCTTTAATATTCTTTCTTTGTTTAGTACATTTGGGGTTTTGATTATTATGTGACAGGAGGTATTTCTGTTCTGGTCCAGTCTGTTTGGAGTTCTGTAGGCTTCTTGTATATTCATGGGCATCTCTCTCTTTAGGTTAGGGAAGTTTTCTTCCATAATTTTATTGAAGATATTTGCTGGCCCTTTAAGTTGTAAATCGTTACTCTCATCTATCCCTATAATCCATAGGTTTGGCCTTCTCCTTGTGTCCTGGATTTCCTGGATGTTTTGCTTTACAAGCTTTTTGCATTTTGCATTTTCTTTAACTGTTGAATCCATGCTTTCTATGGTATCTTCAGCATCAGAGATTCTTTCTTCTATCTCTTGTATTCTGTTGTTGATATTTGCATCTATGACCCCTGATTTCTTCCCAAGGTTTTCTATCTCCAAAGTTGTCTCCCTTTGTGATTTTTTAGTTGTTTCTACTTCTGATTTTAGATCCTGGATGGTTTTGCTTAGCTCCTTCACTTGCTTGTTTGTGTTTTCCTGTAATTCTTTAAGAGATTTTTGTGTTTCCTCTTTCATGACCTCAGCCTGTTGACCAAAGTTCTCCTGTATATCTTTAAGTGATTTTTGCGTTTCCTCCTTATTGGCTTCTATTTTTTGACCCATATTCTCCTGAATTTCTTTAAGTGATTTTTGTTTTTCCCTTGTAAGGGCTTCTAACTTTTGATCCATTTTCTTCTGAATTTCTTTAAGAGAAATTTATGTCCTTCATGTGTTCTTGTAACAGCATCATGACCAGTGATTTTAAATCCAAATCTTGTTTTTCTGGTGTGTTGGGGCATCCTGTTAATGGAGAATTGGGTTCAGATGCTGCCATATTGCCTTGATTTCTGTTAGTAATGTCCCTATGTTTGCCTTTTGCCATCTAGTTCTCACTGGTGTTAGTTGGTCTTGTTGTCAATGCCAGACTCACCAGTGCAAGATACCTCTTCCTACCTGGCCTATGGGTGCACAGCTGGCCTCCTGCACTGCCTGGAGAAGGGGCGCTCTGGCCCAGGCTGTTCCTGATCCAGAGGTGGAGACTGGAAGGCCACCAGAGGCATCCGGACTGGATCCTCTGCTCTGCAGTGCAGGACTCACCAGTGCATGCTACCTCCTCCCAGCTGGCCTCTGGGTGCCCAGCTGACCTCCTCCCAGTATTTTTCCCAAGCCAACACTGTGTCTATGTTTAACATTTAAATTATTAACATTTTATTTAGCAACTTATATTATTTATAAAGTCTATTGTTCATGAAACACCATCTGACCAAGAAAATGTGTGTACCTATGTTCTGGGGATTTATTGTGTCTTCACGATGCTACATCTATTTCTTCCCACTCTTTCCCACCAACTCTTCGTCCTCTTCTTCCTCCTTCTCTTTTCCATTTTTCTCCTTTGTGTTTTTGTTATCTTTTTCATCTGAATATGTGGAATTTATGTGAGAAACTCAAGCAGCTTTTATTCAAACTTGGTTGGTAATAATGAAGACATATGGCTCAGAAGATCAGAATCTGGGATGGTCCTAACATTGCAAAACCTAGTTTGGAACTTTTAAATCTCAAACCTGTGCTTAAATATACTAGAAAAAATTACTTGATTCAATAACTTCGTTAATGTTTCTAAGTCATTCAGACAAATATATCTCTAATTGATACCAATGACATTTTAATCTAGTGAATTTCTCAATCAATTATATTCAGACATGTGCCTAGCAATTTGTGAAAAAAATTGAAGTGGAACATTTGCCTCAATTAATTTTTGCACCAAATTTAATTCCAGATGGACTAACGGAATCAATGTAAAAATAGACTATTAAAAGTTTAGAAAACCATACGTTTAATAAAATACAATCTTGTATTTCAGAAGTTTGCCTATTATGGAAACATCCAAACTAAAACAATTCCTACCACTAACCATATAGTGATTAGTTTTTTCTACACATCTGTCTAAACAAAACAATTGGTTAAACAGCAGGAAAACAATTGCAATGGCGAGATGGAGAACCATTTTCTTTTTTCTTTCTTTTTCTCACTTTATGCTTTTTTTATATTTTATTTATTTATTTATTTTTTATTTACATTGCAAATGATTTCCCCTTTTCTGGGTCCCCACTCCCCGCAAGTCCCATAAGCCCTCTTCCGTCCCCCTATTCTTCCATCTACCCTTTCCCACTTCCCTGTTCTGGAATTCCCCTATACTCTGTTATTTTTATTCACTTTACATCCCTATAGCTGTTCCATCTCCTTCCTGCCCCGCAGTCCTTCCTCCATCCCCTCTCTTCTTCTCCTTTGAATACCTCTGGGTATTCCCTCACTCTGGAACATCAAGTCTCTGCAAGGCTAGGTGCTTCTTCCACTGAGGTCAGATAAGACATCTGAATTAGGGGAACGGATTCCACAGAGAGGCAACAGCTTTAGGGATAGCTCCTGCTCCAATTATTCAGGATCTCAAGACTGAGCTGCACATCTGCTACATATGTGTATGTGTGTATGTGGGGGGGGGGGCGCTAGGTCCAGTCTGTGTATGCTCTTTGGTTGGTGGTTCAGTCTTTGAGAGTCCCAAGGGTCCAGGTTAGTTGACTCTGTTGGTCCTCCTGTGGACTTCCTATCCCTTTTGTGGCCCTCAATTCTTCTTCCTAGACTTCTGTAAGAGTCCCCAAGCTCCATCCACTGTTTGGCAATAGTTCTCTGCACCTGTCTGGGTCAGCTTCTGAGTGCAACCTTTCAGAGGACAGCCAGGCTAGGCTTCTGTCTGTAAGCATAACAGAATATCATTAAAAGTATCAGGGATTGGACCTTGCCCATGGGATGGATCTTATTACTTGGCCATTCCCTCAGTCTGTTCCATCCCCTACCACTGCATTTCCTATAGACAGAGTAAATTTGGGGTCAAAAGTTTTGTAGGTGGATTGGTGGCCCTATCGCTCCACTGGAATTTCTGCCTGGCTACTGGAGGTAGCCTCTTCAGGTTGCATCACCCCACTGCTGTGAGTTTCAGATAAGGTCACTCCCATTGATTCTTGGGATCCTCCCTTATCCCAGGTCTCTGTCACATCCTCAAGATGTCCCCCACACTCCCATCCCTGCCAGCTGCAAATTTCCATTCATTTTCATGGTTATCTGACCATCTTCCCTGCATTTCCCCACACCTGATCCTGAAGCCTGCCATTCCCCTCCCCATCCCCTCTCCCATCTTGTTCCCTCCCTTCATCTGTCTCCCACAACTGTTTTATTCCCACTTCTTTTTTTTATTTTTTTAATTTTTTTTAATTTTTTTATTCGATATAATTTATTTACATTTCAAATGATTTCCCCTTTTCTAGCCCCCCCCCACTCCCCGAAAGTCCTGTAAGTCCCCTTCTCTTCCCCTGTCCTCCCTCCCACCCCTTCCCAGTTCCCCGTTCTGGTTTTGCCGAATACTGTTTCACTGAGTCTTTCCAGAACCAGGGACCTCTCCTCCTTTCTTCTTGTATCTCATTTGATGTGTGGATTATGTTTTGGGTATTCCAGTTTTCTAGGTTAATAACCACTTATTAGTGAGTGCATACCATGATTCACCTTTTGAGTCTGGGTTACCTCACTTAGTATGATGTTCTCTAGCTCCATCCATTTGCCTAAGAATTTCATGAATTCATTGTTTCTAATGGCTGAATAGTACTCCATTGTGTAGATATACCACATTTTTTGCATCCACTCTTCTGTTGAGGGATACCTGGGTTCTTTCCAGCATCTGGCAATTATAAATAGGGCTGCTATGAACATAGTAGAGCATGTATCCTTATTACATGGTGGGGAATCCTCTGGGTATATGCCCAGGAGTGGTATAGCAGGATCTTCTGGAAGTGAGGTGCCCAGTTTTCTGAGGAACTGCCAGACTGCTTTCCAGAGTGGTTGTACCAATTTGCAACCCCACCAGCAGTGGAGGAGTGTTCCTCTTTCTCCACACCCTCTCCAACACCTGCTGTCTCCTGAATTTTTAATCTTAGCCATTCTGACTGGTGTAAGATGAAATCTTAGGGTTGTTTTTATTTGCATTTCCCTAATGACTAATGAAGTTGAGCATTTTTTAAGATGCTTCTCCGCCATCCGAAGTTCTTCAGGTGAGAATTCTTTGTTTAACTCTGTACCCCATTTTTAATAGGGTTGTTTGCTCTTCTGGAGTCTAACATCTTGAGTTCTTTATATATCAGTGGCCTTCCTATACTCAAAGGATAAGCAGGCTGAGAAAGAAATTAGGGAAATGACCCCCTTCACAATAGCCACAAACAATATAAAGTATCTTGGGGTGACTCTTACCAAACATGTGAAAGATCTGTATGACAAGAACTTCAAGACTCTGAAGAAGGAAATGGAAGAAGACCTCAAAAAATGGGAAAACCTCCCATGCTCATGGATCGGTAGAATCAATATAGTTAAAATGGCCATTTTGCCTAAAGCACTATACAGATTCAATGCAATACCCATCAAAATCCCAACTCAATTCTTCACAAAGTTAGAAAGAGCAATTATCAAATTCATCTGGAACAACAAAAAACCCAGGATAGCTAAAACTATTCTCAGCAACAAAAGAAAATCTGGGGGAATCAGTATCCCTGACCTCAAGCAATACTACAGAGCAATAGTGTTAAAAGCTGCATGGTATTGGTACAGTGACAGGCAGGAGGATCAATGGAACAGGATTGAAGATCCAGAAATGAACCCACACACCTATGGCCACTTGATCCTCCACAAAGAGGCTGAAAACATCCAATGGAAAAAAGATAGCCTTTTTAACAAATGGTGCTGGTTCAACCGGAGGTCAGCATGCAGAAGAATGGGAATTGATCCATCCTTGTCTCCTTGTACTAAGCTTAACTCCAAATGGATCAAGGACCTCCACATAAAGCCAGACACTCTGAAGCTAATAGAAAAGAAACTGGGGAAGACCCTTGAGGACATTGGTACAGGGAGAAAGTTTCTGAACAGAACACCAATAGCGTATGCTCTAAGAGCAAGAATTGACAAATGGGACCTCATAAGGTTACAGAGTTTCTGTAAGGCAAAGGACACCATTAAGAGGACAGATCGGCAACCAACAAATTGGGAAAAGATCTTCACCAATCCTACATCAGATAGAGGGCTAATATCCAATATATATAAAGAACTCAAGAAGTTAGACTCCAGAAAACCAAACAACCCTATTAAAAAATGGGGTACAGAGTTAAACAAAGAATTCTCACCTGAAGAACTTCGGATGGCGGAGAAGCATCTTAAAAAATGCTCAACTTCATTAGTCATTAGGGAAATGCAAATTATTCCCACTTCTAAATGAGAGTCAAGTATCCTTGCTTGGGCATTCCATCTTGTTTAATTTCTTTGCTCTGTAGAGTGTAGCATGTGTATCATGCATTTTATGGCTAATATCCACTTATAAGTGAGTACATACCATGCATGTACTTTTGGGTCTGAGTTAACTCACTCAGGATGACATTATCAACTTCCATC
Source organism: Apodemus sylvaticus (assembly GCF_947179515.1). NCBI lineage: Eukaryota > Metazoa > Chordata > Mammalia > Rodentia > Muridae > Apodemus > Apodemus sylvaticus. The sequence continues at coordinate 75,676,744 of NC_067486.1, read as the reverse complement.
CATTTGCCTGAAAAACTCACAATGTCTTTTTTTTTCACTAGATGGATAGCATTCCATTGTGTAGATGGACCAAATTTTCTTTATCCATTTTTCAGTTGATGAACATCTAGGTTGTTTCCAGTTTCTGGCTATTAGGAATAAAGCTGCTATGAAGATAACTGAGCAAGTGTCTTTGTGGGATGTTGGAGCATCTTTTGTGTGTATGCCCAGAAGTGGTATAGCTGGGTCTTGAGTCAGAACTATTCTTGATTTTCTGAGAAAATGCCATATTGATTTCCAAAGTGGTTGTACAAGTTTGTGCTCCCACCAGCAAAGGAGGAGTGTTCACCTTGCTCCACATTCTCACAAGCTTGTGCTATCTTTTGAGTTTTTTATTTTTTATTGGATATTTCCTTTATTTACATTTCAAATAAAACCCCTTCCTGGTTTTCCTTCAAACAACACCCTCTCCCATCCCTCCCTCTCCCTGCTCACCAAACCACCTACTCCTGGTTCTTTGTCCTGATATTTCCCTATACTGGGGCACTGAGCCATCTCAGGACCAAGGGCCTCTCCTCCCATTGATATCCAACGAGGCCATCTTCTGCTACATATGCAGCTGGAGCCATGAGTCCTTTCCTGTGTACTCTTTGGTTGGTGGTTTAGTCCCTGGGAGATCTGGGAGTACTGGTTGGTTCATATTGTTGTTACTCCTATGGGGCTGCAAGCTCCTTTAGCTCTTTGGGTCCTTTCTCTAGCTCCTCCACTGGGGACCTTGTGTTCAGTTCGATGGTTGGCTGAGAGCATCCACCTCTGTATTTGTCAGGTACTGGCAGAGCCTCTCAAGAGACAGCTAAATTAGGCACCTGTCAGCAAGCGACTGTATATGGGATGGAACCTCAGGCAGGGAAGTCTCTGGATGGTCTTTCTTTCAGTTTCCGCTCCATACGTTGTATCTCCTCCCATGGGTATTTTCTTCCCCTTTCTAAGAAGGACCAAGGTATCCATACTTTGGTCTTCATTCTTCTTGAGCTTCATTTGGTGTGTGAATTGTATCTTTTGAATTTTTGATCTTAGCCATTCTGAGGTGTGCAAGATGGATTCTCAAAGTTGCTTTGATTTGCATGTATGTGATGACTAAGGATTTTGAACAACTCTTTTTAACTGCTTCTCAGCCATTTGAGGTTCCTCTGTTGAAAAATCTTTGTTTATTTTTGTCCATTTTTAAATTGGGTTATTTGGGTTGTTGGTGTCTAACTTCTTGTATTCTTTGTAAATTTCGGATATTAGCCCTCTGTCAGATTTAGGGTTGATGAACATCCTTTCCCAATCCGTGTGCTGTTGATTTGTCCTATTGACAGTGTACTTTGCCTTATAGAAGTTTGAAACTTTGTAGTTTCATGAGGTCCCATTTATCAGTTTTTGATCTTAGAGTCTGAGCCATTGGTGTTCTGTTCAGAAACTTGTCTCCTCTACCAATGCATTGAGGGTATCTTTGACTTTCTCTTCAACGAGATTTAATGTATCCAGTTTTATGTTGAGGCCCTTCATCTACTTGGACTTGAGCTTTGAGCAGGGCAATAGGCATGGATCTATATTCATTCTTTTGTATGCAAACATCTAGTTAGTCCAGCATCATTTAGTAAAGATGCTTTTATTTTTCCATTGTATTTTTTTGTTTTTGTTTTTAATCAAAAAAAATCAAGTGTCCATAAGAGTGTGGGTTTATTTCTGGGATGTCAATTTGATTCTGATTAACATGTCTGTTTCTGTACCAATACCATGAAGTTTTTTTTTTTTTTTTTTATTGCTCTGTACAACAACTTCAGGTCAAAGCTGGTGATTCCTACAGAAATTACTTTATTGTTCAGGATAATTTTGGTTATCCTGGGCTTTTTGATTTTTTATATGAAGTTGAGAATTGCTCTTTCAAGATTGGCAAAAAAAATAGTGTTGGAATTTTGATGGGATTGCATTGAACCTGTAGATTGCTTTTGCTAAGATGGCCATTTTCACTTGGTTAATTTTACTTATCTATGAGCATGGGAGATCTTTCTATATTATGATATCTTCTTCAACTTCTTTCTTCATATTTGAAGTTCTTAGCATAAAGATCTTTGCTTGCTTGGTTGGAGTTACACCAAGATATTTTATATTATTCGTGGCTATTGTAAAGGGTGCTGTTTTCCTAATTTCTTTCTCAGCCCATTTATCATTTGTATAAAGAAGAGCTACTGATTTCTTTGAGTTAATTTTGTATTAGTCCTTTTCTGGATGCTATTCATCAGCTGTAGTTCTCTGATCTAATTTTTGGGCTTATGTATACTATCATATCATCTACAAATAGCAATAATTTGATTTCTTCTTTTTCAGTTTTTATCATCTTGGTCTCCTTTTACTGTCTTACTTCTCTAGTTCAGAATTTCAAGAACTATATTAAATATATAGCAAGAAAGTGGACAGCCTTGCCTAATCCCTGTTTTTAGTGGAATTGTTATAAGTTTTTCTCCATTTAATTTGATGTTGGCTTTTGGCTTACTGTATATTGCTTTTATTATGTTTAGGTATGTTTAGGTATCAGGTTGTAGCTATGATCTCTCTAAGACTTTTTCCATGAAGGGCTGTTGGATTTTGTCAAAGGATGTTTCATCATCTTATAAGATAATCATATGATTTTTTATTTAGTTTATTTATATGGTGGATTACATTTGATGGATTTTTGTATTTTGTATTGAACCATCCCAGCATCCCTGAGATGAAGCTTACTTGATCACAGTGGATGGTATTTTTGATGTGTTCCTGGATTCTTTTGTGAGTATTTTATTGGGTATTTTTGCATCAATGTTCATAAGGGAAACTGGTCAGAAATTCTCCTTCTTTGTTGAGTCTTTGTGTGGTGTAGATATCAGGGTGACTGTTTCTATTTTGGAAATAGTTTGAGGAATATTGGTGTTATCTCTTCTTTGAATGTCTGGTAGAATTTTGCACAAAAACTTTTGCATATAATTTTAATTGCCACGCTTGCTCCTTTGCTTGGGCTGTGCTCTTGGCTTAACTCTGAGATCACACTCCCATCAGCCCACACTACCTCCTTCCCTGGGGCCTGACTTACTCGCAATTTGTCTGTTCCTTTCTGGATAACTTTGTTAAGCCATCAACAACTGCCCCAGGTGCCCTCTTTCTCCTCCTGCCAACCTTAGCTCCATGGATGGAAAACGCAGATAGTTTTATTATTTTAAAACTAGCCAGATAACTCAATTGCTGGGAGAAGAATATCCTACCCTAATTCTATCAGCCAGCTCCCTCCAAACTCTTTGCTTACTCTCCCTCTCCCTTGGTGGTGAAGGCTACAAACTCCAGGTGCCCCAAGACCTACATGACTGCAGTTTCCTCCTCATTCCAAAGCCTGGTCCTAATTCTCTTCCTTCCCTGCTTTCCTTCTCCTCTTCGTGGGACCCAGAATTCCAACCTTTTTCATTTCACCCAGCTATCAGATTGGCTTCTGCCTTTTTTATTGACACAATCAAGAACACATTAGGGAAAGGACATCTCCTTCTACAGAAAACCATCTGGCCGTAGGCTTTTGTTGGTTGGGAGACTTTCAAAGACAGCTTACATTTCCTTAGGGATAATAGGGCTGTTTAAATATTTCACCGGATATTGATTTAACTTTAGTAAGTTATATCTGTCCACAAAATCATCCATTTTGTTAAGATTTTCCAATTTTTGTGGAGTACATGCTTTTGAAGTAAGACCTAATGATTCTTCAAGTTTCCTTATTACTTATTGTTATGTCTTCTTTTCATTTCTGATTTTGTTTATTTGGATACTGTCTCTCTGTCTTTTGGTTAGTTTGGCTAAGGGTTTGTCTATCTTGTTGATCTTTCTCAAAGAACTAGCTCTTGGGTTCTGTAATTATTTGTATTGTTTTCTTTGTCTTTAATTGGTTGATTATAGCCCCAATTTGGATTATTTCCTGCATTATACTCCTCTTTTGTATGTTTGTTTCCTTTTCTGTTCTTTTTGTTTTGTTTTGTTTTTCTCTAGAGATTTGAGGTGTACTTTTAAATTGCTAGTATGAAAACTTTTCTAATTTCTTTATGGAGTTACTTAGTGTGGGGTGTGTGTGTGTGTGTGTGTTTACTTTGATTACTTATTTCCTGTGGGTTTTTTTTTGGATTTAGTTATTCTCCTAAGGTTGTAATTTTCCTTCTTGTATTTTCTGTGGTCATGGTTTTGTGGAAAGATATTGTTTAAATTTGAATGTGTCTTGAAATATCTTATTTTCTCCATCTATGGTGATTGAGAGTTTTGCTGGGTAGAGTAGTGTAGGTTGGCATCTGTGGTTTTTTTGTTTTGGGTTTTTTTGTTTGTTTGTTTTTTGTTTAAGTTGCAAGGTATCTTTCCAGGCCCTTTAGTTTTAAGAGTCTCTTTTGAGAAGTCGTGTGTAATTCTGATAGGTGTGCCTTTGAATATTACCTGGCCTTTTCTTCTTGATGCTTTTAATATTCTTTCTTTGTTCTGTAGATTTTGTGTTTTCATTATGATGTGGTGGGAGGATTTTCATTTTTAGTACAGTCTAATTGGTGTTCTATAAGTTTCTTGTATATTTATAGGCATCTATTTCTTTAGCTTGGGAGAGTTTTCTTCTATGAATTTGTTGAAAATATGTTCTGGTCCTTGGGGCTGATACTGTTCACCTTCTTCTATTCCTATTATTCTTAGGTAAGGTTTTTGCCATGGGATCATAGATTTCCTGGATCATTTGTGTAAGGAACGTTTTAGATTTAACATTTTTTTTTTGTGCGATGTATCAATTTCTTCTACTGTATCTTCTATGTCTGAGATTCTTTCTTCCATATTTTGTATTCTGTTAGTGATTCTAGCATCTGTTGCTTCTGTTCTTGCCCCTAGGTTTTCAATATATAGGGTTCCCTCAGTTTTTTTTATTTATTCGACATATTTTTATTTACATTTCAAATGATTTTCCCTTTTCTGGCTTCCCACTCCCCCAAAAGTCCCATAAGCCCTGTTCCCTCCCCCTGTTTCCCCAATCCAGCCCTTCCCATTTCCCTGTTCTGATATTTCCCTATACTGCTACACTGAGCATTTCCAGAACCAGGGGCCACTCCTCAGTTCTTCTTGGACATCATTTGATGTGTGGATTATGTCTTGAGTATTCCAAGTTTCTAGGCTAATATCCACTTATCAGTGAGTGCATACCATGATTGATCTTTTGAGACTGGGTTACCTCACTTAATATGATGTTCTCCAGCTGCATCCATTTATCTAAGAATTTCATAAATTCATTGTTTCTAATAGCTGAATGGTACTCCATTGTGTAAATATACCACATTTTTTTGTATCCATTCCTCCGTTGAGAGACACCTGGGCTCTTTCCAGCTTCTGGCTATTATAAATAGGGCTGCTATGAACATAGTGGAACATGTATCCTTATTACATGCTGGGGAATCCTCTGGGTATATGCCCAGAAGTGGTATAGCATGGTCTTCTGGAAGTGATGTGCCCAGTTTTCTGAGGAACCATCAGATTGATTTCCAGAGTGGTTGTACCAATTTGCAGCCCCACCAGCAGTGGAGGAGTGTTTCTCTTTCTTCACATCCTCGCCAACACCTGCTGTCTCCTGAGTTTTTAATCTTCCCCAATCTGACTGGTGTAAGGTGAAATCTCAGGGTTGTTTTGATTTGCATTTCCTAATGACTAATAATGTTGAGCATTTTTAAAGATGCTTCTCAGTAATCCGAAGTTCTTCACTTGAAAAATTCGTTGTTTAGCTCTGTACCCCATTTTTAATAGGATTATTCGGTTTTCTGGGATCTAACTTCTTGAGTTCTTTGTATATATTGGATATTAGCCCTCTATCTGTTGGTGAAGATCTTTTCCCAATTGGTTGGTTGCTGATTTGTCCTTTTGATGGTGTCCTTTGCCTTACAGAGACTTTGTAATTTTATGAGGTCCCATTTGTCAATTCTTGATCTTAGAGCATAAGCTATTGGTGTTCTGTTCAGGAACATTCCCCCTGTACCGATGTCCTCAAGGGTCTTCCCCAGGTTTTTTTTTTTTTTTTTTTTTTTTTTTTTTTGGCTTCAGTGTGTCTGGTTTTATGTGGAGGAGGTCCTTGATCCATTTGGAGTTGAGCTTAGTACAAGGAGATAAGGATGGATCAATTTGCATTCTTCTGCATGCTGACTTCAATTTGAACCAGCAGCATTTGTTGAAAAGTCTATCTTTTTTCCATTGGATGTTTTCAGCCCTTTTATCAAAGATCAAGTGGCCATAAGTGTGTGGGTTCATTTCTGGATCTTCAATCCTATTCCATTGATCTGCCTGCCCGTCACTGTACCAATACCATGCAGTTTTTAACACCATTGCTCTGTTATATTGCTTGAAGTCAGGGATACTGATTCCCCCAGAATTTCTTTTGTTGTTGAGAATAGTTTTAGCTATCCTTGGTTTTTTGTTATTCCAGATGAATTTGGGAATTGCTCCTTCTAACTTTATGAAGAACTGAGTCGGGTTTTTGATGGGTATTGTGTTGAATCTGTATATTGCTTTTGGCAAGATGGCCATTTTAACTATATTAATCCTGCCAATCCACGAGCATGGCAGATTTTTCCATTTTCTGAGGTCTTCTTCAATTTCCTTCTTCAGAGACTTGAAGTTCTTGTCATACAGATATTTTACTTGTTTGGCCAGAGTCACAGCAAGGTACTTTATATTGTTTGTGGCTATTGTGAAGTGTGTCATTTGTTGCTTATATTTCAATTTTCAGGTCTTGAAGAGCTTTATTTATTTCTTCAACTATTTAATTGTATTTTCTATATTTCTTTAAGGGATTTATTAATTTCCTCTTCAAATGCCTATATCATCTTTATAATCTAGATTTGAGCTCATTTTCTTGTGCTTAACACAAGAAAACAGTTGTGTTAGCATACTCAGGGCTTCCTGTAGTAGGACAGCTGTGCTGTGAAGGTGTCATAATGCTCTCATTTTAATTAATTGTGTTCTTTCAAAGGGCTTTAGCCATCTGGGTGGCTTTGGTCTCTGGCAGTTGCTGTTGTAATAGGTATTGTCTTGGGGCCTAACCTTGATGATTTTGGTAGACCAGGCCTCTGATGGGTATTCTGGGGCTAAATGGTTATAGATCAGCATATGTGATGAAGGTGGGTTGAGAAGTGGTAGGAGAATTAGTGTCCAGAGGGGATAGCAGGTTGCTCAGGGAAGCTGTGGGTGCCCCAGAGGACTCACTGGACAAGGAAATTGGTGTGGGAAAGGAGCTCATTTTCTTAATGAGGCACAAATGATTTAATATCAAGAAGAAAAACACTCTCATACTAAGAGAAAAATTGGCAAAAGAAACAGCCAAATTCAACTGGGGAAGGAAGAAGTTAAAGAAATCCTACCACATAATAGAACCTACTTATTAAATAAATAAGTTATATGAACTAGACCTTTGGTAAAACTGACATAATAGACATCAATTTAAATATTATAAATATCATCATTAGAGATAAGAATATATTAAACAAGGTAGGAGTAAGAATGTGGTGCTTCTGTCTTTTAAAACAAAGCAAATGAAACAACCAAAGGATAAAAGCCTTGGGAATCTATAGGCCCTTACATACCACATCCAAAGTCTTTGCCCATCCAAGTCTGTACATCTTGTGCCAGCATTTAGCATACTGAGTCTAGCCGATCCTTTTTTCTATGCAACCACCAGGTATAGGTAAGTTTCCAGATCCCGTTTCTGGCATCATCTGATCACCTCTGCTCTAACACCCTGTAACAGTATTTATTCACCTGATGTAATTGTTGCATCTCTATGACTTACCGCCTCTGTCTGCCCTCCTAGGCCTAGTTAGCCCTGGAACCTTCCAGACTCTGTACAATGTTATGTGGGCGTAGGATATTTTCAGTCTCTGTGACTTATTACTGAATAAATTCACCCTTTCTTGCACTCTGGCTGGCTGGTCAACTTAGCTGTTCTGGCCCAAACTGTTCTCTGAGCTGACTGATTCAATTTGGCTTTGCTCTCTCAGTCTCTGACAGTATGTTATGATCTTCTGGCTCCTTCTCATTCTCTAGCTCATTCTGTCTTAACTTGTGTCTAGCTTTTTCTCTCTTCAACCTATCTGTAAAACTCTCTGGTAAAACTGCCTCCTCCATTTGTACTGCTCTCTTTTCAGTCATCTATCTTTCCTCCCTGTTCTTAGGAGAGTTGGAGCTAGCCTATTCTCGCAATTCTTTCTCTGATTCATCACGTAGTCTGCCCCTCAATCAGACATTACTTTCAAACATGGGTACTTCCTTCTACAAACTAACTTTATCTTTATTGCTTAGGATTAAAGGTGTATACTAAGGGCATGTCTATATTCCAGCCAGAGTGATTAAAGATGTGTGCTAAGGCTGAGCCACATCCACCACAACTAGAAACATTTTTTTCTTCAGAAAACAATATAATCTCAAGGTTTTCAGTGTGATCAAATATCTTGGAACATCTTCCCAATTTCCAGGTTCTGTCCAGGATGCTATCACTTACATACAACTTAAAGCCCCTCTTGTACCACTTCTAATCTCTCCACCAACCCAGGTCCTGAATATCTTATGCCAGGATCTATTCAGGTGAGTTGACACATATTCTCCCTATACCCAGAACTACCCCTAAACTCCACATTCTAACCCAGTTTATTGTGTCTAGCTAACTTCATTCCACCTAATCTATATCTAGCCTTTAGGCTCCCTCATCCTGTTCTCTGTCCTTAGAACTAACAAAAAGTAGTCCATGCGCTCAGTCCAGATCGCATATGAATATAACAATTTGAAAGATCAAGGCAATGTTTCCTACTCTCAAATCTTCCAGTCCTACAGAAAGGTTCTGTAATGATAATTATCTAGACACACCACAGGACACAACTTTTAAAATAGCAACCATAAACTTCATCAAAGAATTCCAGGAGCTTAAAGAAGACACAAAGGAAGAGCTTAATGAACTTCATAAAGAATGAAGTTAAGCATTATAATTGCCTAAAAAAGAAGCCCAAGAAAACACAAAAACACATAAAACTGATGGAAATGATAAAGGCAATCTAGGATTTGAAAACTGAATTCAGTAAAGAGATAGAAAAATTGAAGAGCTATTAACCTGAAAATAAGATGGAATTAAACACCTTAATAACCAAACTGGAAGTATAAGGTGTCAAGCAGATGACAGAACAGAGAAACTAGCCCAAACAAGCCAAGGAATGGAAAAAAAATTAAAAAGTAGAAACAGAAAAGAAAAATGCAGAAAACATGGTGTATCATCTAAAGATCAAACCTTCAAATCACAGGCATAAATGAGGGAACATGTCAGATCAATGGCATAGAAAAGATTATCAACAAGATCCCAGCAGATAAATTCCACCAATGCAGGTCTGAAAAACACACAAAGCATTACATAGACAAGAGCAGAAAAGAGCATTGCCATGGATGGTGTGTCGTAGATAACAAACTAAGTATACAGTACAAAGAAAGAGTGGTGAAAGCTGCGAAAGAAAAAAATGCAAAACCAAACCAAACCAAATCAAAAGCAAAAACAAATCAGACAAAAAAAAAAAAAAAAAAGCCGTCAAACTAGGAGCTGATTTCTCACTGGAAACTTTGAGAGAAGAAGAGCCAGAAGCAATGCATCCATAGCCCAAGAAGACCATGACTGCCAACCTAGATTATAGTAGCCAGGAAAACGATCTGACATCCTTTGCATGATATAAGTAACCAAAACAAGCAACCACACAAGCAAACAAACAATCAAACAAACAAACCCCAATTTATACCCAGCAGAGCAAACCTCAGCAAAACACAGGAAACCTCCTTCGGGCTGGTGAGGGAATAAACATAGCCAGGAGAGCAACATAGCCAGCAGAAAGAAAACAAACGAAGCTATAATTACTGAAACACAAAATACCACTGAAAGCAAACAACATTAACAAACTACAGAGTCTGCAATTGACCACACCTTTCAATCATTAACGTAAATATTGGTGGTATTAATTCTCCAGTCAAAAGACTTGGGCTGTTTTAATGGGTCAGGAAATAAAATTTACCTTTCTGTACTCTACATGAAAGGTTGGAAAAGAGATTCTAATTAGACAGGAACAGGAAGCAAGCCAATGTTGCTACTCTAATATCTGGGGGGAAAAACCCCACAAACTTAAAACTAAAACTAACCAGAAAAGATAAGAAAGATACTTCATACCCGTTCTGTTGGATGCGGTAGACCTGTTCCACATCTGTCATGAGGAGATTCCATTTCCTGATACCCGATAGAGATTTGGTAGGAGCAAATTATCAAGTAAGAATCATTCTGCACCCCCAGAGGCCCAGAACCACTCCCCTTCCTTCCCTGATAGCCTTCCTTCCTCTGTAGCCACTGCCCCATTCTGTCAGATGTGGGAGACCTCTGCCACATCTGGCATGAGGAAGATCTCACTTCCTGATACTCGCTAGAAAACTGGCAGGAACCGATTATCTGGGAGCAGCCTACTTCCTGATACACTGTAGAGAAAGAACAGGAGCATGTAATTCAGGAACTGACCCCAGTAGGGCATTTGAACTGGTAAAAGTGGGGCATTTGAGAACCAGGATCAGCAGAGCATTTGAGAACTGGCAGCAGCAGAACATTTGAGAAATAGCAGCCAACAGGGCATTCAACCATTGCCAAGTCTGCCATAGGAGAGACCCCATCACCTGATAATTCCTGGAGAACCACCTGTTTGCAGGGCATTGGAGAGAAAGGGAATCCCAGGAGTGCAGAAACATAGGCCTGCAGGACAGAGAAGATAGAGACAGCAAGACCAACTAACACCAGAGATAACGAGATGGTCAAATGCAAACGCAAGATGATTACCAACAGAAACCAAGCAACATGGCACCATCAGAACCCATTTCTCCCACAGTAGCAAATCCTGCATACTCCATCACATCAGAAAAGCAACAGCTAGATTTAAAATCACATCGCATATTGCCGATGGAAGACTTCAAGAAGGATATACATAACCTCCTTAAAGAAATACAGGAGAACATGGGTCAATAGGTAGAAACACAAAAATCACTTAAAGAAAGACAAAAGAATATGGATCAAAAGGTAGAAGTCCTTAAAGAGGAAACACAAAAATCTCTTAAAGAAATATGGGAGAACATGGGTCAACAGGTAGAAGCCCTTAAAAAGGCAATACAAAAGTCCCATAGGGAATTATAAGAGAATATGGGTCAACACTCAGAAGCCCTTAAGGAGGAATCACAAAAATCCCTGAAAGAAACACAGGAGAACATGGGTCAATAGGTAGAAGCCCTTAAAGAGGAATCACAAAAATTCCTTAAAGAATTTCAGGAAAAAAGAAACAAACAAGTGAAGGAACTGAACAAAACTATCCAGGATCTGAAACTGGAAATAGAATCAACGAAGAATTCACAAAGTGAGACATCTCTGAATATAGAAAACCTTGGAAAGAATTCAGGAGTCATAGATGCAAGCATCAACAACAGAATACAAGAGATAGAAGAAAGAATCTCAGATGTTGAAGATTCCATAGAAAACATTGACTCAACAGTCAAAGAAAATGCAAAATGCAAAAAGCTTGTAACCCAAAACATCCAGGAAATCCAGGACAAAATGAGAAGATCAAACCTAAGGATTATAGGTATAGAAGAAAGTGAGGATTTACATCTTAAAGGCCCAGTAAATATCTTAAACAACATTATAGATGAAAACTTCCCTAACCTAAAGAAAGAGATGCCCATGAACATACAAGAAGCCTACAGAACTCCAAAAAGATTGGAGTAGAGCAGAAATACCTCCCATCACATAATAATCAAAACACCAAATGCACTAAACAAAGAAATATTAAAAGCAGTGAGAGAAGAAGGTCAAGCAACATATAAAGGCAGACCTATCAGAATTACACAAGACTTCTCACCAGAGACTATGAAAACCAGAAGATCCTGGGCAGATGTCATACAGACCCTAAGAGAACATAAATGTCAGCCCTGACTACTATACCCAGCAAAAATTTCAATTACCATAGACGGAGAAAACAAGACATTCCATGACAAAGGCAAATTTACACAATATCTTTCTACAAATCCAGCTCTGCAAAGGATAATGGGTGGAAAATACCAAAACAAGTCAGGAAACCACACCGTAGAAAAATCAACAAGGTAATCTTTCAACATACCCAACAGAAGATAGCTACACAAACAGAATTTCACCTTTAACTGAGAAGATAACAGTAAGCAACAATCACTTTTCCATAATATCTCTTAATAGCAATGGATTCAATTCCCCTATAAAAAGACGTAGACTAACAGACTGGATACATAAACAGGACCCAACATTTTGCTGCATACAAGAAACCCACCTCAGTGACAGACAGTCACTATTTAAGATTCAAAGGTTGGAAAGCAGTTGTCCAAGCAAATGGTACAAAGAAACAAACTGGAGTGACCATTCTTATATCAGATAAAACTGACTTTCAACCAAAAGTTGTCAAAAAAGATAAGGAGGGATACTTTATACTGGTCAAAGGAAAAGTCTACCAAGATGAACTCTCAATTCTGAACATCTATGCTCCAAATACAAGGGCACCCACATTCATAAAAGAAATTTTAATAAAGCTCAAAGCACACATTGTACCCCACACAATAATAGTGGGAGACTTCAACACCCCACTCTCAAAAATGGACAAATCATGGATCAGAAGCTAAGCAGAGATACAGTGAAACTAACTGAAGTTATAAACCCAATGGCCCTAACAGATATTTATAGAACATTCCACCCTAAAGCAAAATAATATACCTTCTTCTCAGCACCTCATGGTACCTTCTCCAAAACTGACCATATAATTGGTCAAAAAACAGGCCTCAATAGATACAGAAATATTGAAATTATTCCATGTATCTTATCAGATCACCACAGCCTAAGGCTTGTCTTAAGCTCAAACAAAAGCAATGGAAAACACACATACACATGGACCTTGAGCAATGCTCTTTTCAATGACAGCTTGGCCAAGGGAGAAATAAAGAAAGAAATTAAAGACTTTTTAGAATTTAATGAAAATGAAGACACATCATACCAAAATTTATGGGACACAATGAAAGCAGTGCTAAGAGGAAATCTCATAGCTCTGAGTGCCCCCAAAAAGAGAATGGAGAGAGCTTACACTAACAGCTTGACAGTGCACTTGAAAGCTCTAGAACAAAAGAAAGCAAATACCCCCAAGAGGAGTAGACAGCAGGAAATAATCAAACTTAGGGCCAAAATCAACCAAATAGAAACAGAAAGAAATATACAAAGAATCAACAAAACAAGGAGCTGGTCCTTTGAAAAAAATCAACAAGATAAATAAACCCTTAGCCAGACTAACCAGAGGGCACAGAGACAGTATCCAAATTAACAAAATCAGAAATGAAAAGGGAGACATAACAACAGGAACTGTGGAAATTTAAAAAAATCATCAGATCCTACTACAAGAGTTTATACTTAACAAGGTTTGAAAACCTGGATGAAATGGGCAACTTTCTAGATACATACCAGATGCCAATGCTAAAAACCATCTAAATAGTCCCATTAGTCCTGAGGAAATAGAAGCAGTCATTAATAGACTCCCATAAAAAAAAAAGCCCAGGACCTGATGGGTTTAGTGGGGAATTCTATCAGACCTTCAAAGAAGAGTTAATACCAATACTCTTCAAACTTTTCCACAAAATAGAAACTCAAGGAACACTACCCAACTCATTCTATGAAGCCACAATAAAGCTTATACCTAAACCAAACAAAGACCAAAGAAGGAAGAACTTCAGACCAATTTCCCTCATGAACATCGTTGCAAAAATATTGAACAAAATGCTGGCCAACTAAATCGAAGAATGCATCAAATGTATAATTCACCATGATCAGGTAGGCTTCACCCCAGGGATGCAGGGATGGTTCAATATATGGAAATCTGTCAATTTAGTCTACTACATAAACAAATTAAAGAAAAAAAAACACATGGTCATTTCATTAGATGCTGAAAAGGCTTTGGACAAAATCCAGCATTCTTTCATGATAAGTCTTGGAGAGATCGGGAATCCAAGGCCCATATCTAAACATAGTGAAAGCAATATACTGAAAACAGGTAGCCAACATCAAGTTAAATGGAGAGAAACTTGAAGCAATCCCACTAAAATCAGGGACCAGACAAGGCTACCTACTCTCTCCCTTCCTATTCAATATAGTACTTGAAGTTTTAGCCAGAGCAATCAGGCAGCAAAAGGAGGTCAAAGGTATACAAACTGGAAAGGAAGAAGTCAAAATATCACTTTTTGCAAATGATATGATCGTATACTTAAGCGACCCCAATGCTTCTACCAGAGAACTTCTAAAGCTGATAAACAACTTTAGCAAAGTGGCTGGATGCAAAATTAACTCAAGCAAATCAGTAGCCTTCCTCTACTCAAAGGATAAACAAGAGGAGAAAGAAATTAGGGAAATGACACCCTTCACAATAGTCCCAAATAATATGTCATACTTAGGTGTGACCCTAAGGAAGTGAAAGATCTATATGACAAAAACTTTAAGTCTGAAGAAAGAAATCAAAGTCTCAGAAGATGGAAAGATCTCCCATGTTCATGGATTGGCAGAATCAATATAGTTAAAATGACCATCTTGCTGAAAGCAATCTACAGATTCAATGCAATCTCCATCAAAATCCCAAATCAATTCTTTATAGATATAGAAAGAGCAATTCTCAAATTCATCTAGAATAACAAAAAATCCAGGATAGCAAAAACTATTCTCCACAACAAAAGATCTTCTGGGGGAATCACCATCCCTGATCTCAAGCTCTACTACAGAGAAATAGTGATAAAAACTGTTTGGTATTGATATGTAGACAGGCAGGAAGATCAATGGAATAGAACTGAAGACCCAGAAAAGAACCACACACATATTGTCACTTGATATTTGACAAAGGAGCTAAAAACATCCAGTGGGGGGAGGGGGAAAGAGCATTTTTAACACATGGTGCTGGATCAACTGGAGATCTGCATGCAGAAAAATGCAAACCAACCCATTCTTATATCCTTGTACAAAACTCAAGTCCAAGTGGATCAAGGACCTACACATAAAACCAGACACACTGAAGCTTATAGAGGAGAAAGTGGGGAACGAATCTTGAACACATGGGCACAGGGGAAACGTTCCTGAACAGAACACCAATGACTTATGCTCTAAGAACAAAAATCGACAAATGGGACCTCATAAAACTGCAAAGCTTCTGTAAGGCAAAGGACACAGTCAATAGGACAAAACAGCAACCAGCAAATTGGGAAAAGATCTTTATTAACCATACATTCGTTAGAGGGCTAATATTCAATGTATACAAAGAACTCAAGAAGTTAGTCTCCAGAGAGTCAAATAACCCTACTTAAAATGGGGTACAGAGCTAAACAGGGAATTCTCAACTGAGGAAACTCGAATGGCCCTGAAGCACCTAAAGAAATGTTCAACATCCTTAGTTATTAGGGAAATGCAAATCAAAACAACACTGAGATTCCACCTTACACCAGCCAGAATGGCTAAGATGAAAAACTCAGGGGTCAGCAGATGCTGGAGACGATGTGTGGGAAAAGGAACACTTCTTCTTTGTTGGTAGGATTGCAGGCTGGTTAAACTACTCTGGAAATCAGTTTGGTGATTCCTCAGAAAATTAGGCATAATACTACCTGCTGACCCAGCTATACCACTCCTGGGCATACACCCAGAAGATGCTCCTACATGTAATAAGGACACATGCTCCACTATGTTCATTGCTGCCTTATTTATAAGAGCCAGAAGCTGGAAAGAACCTGGATGTTCCTCAACAAAGGAATGGATACAGAAACTGTGGCATATATACACAACTGAGTATTATTCAGCTATTAAAAACAATGAATTTGTGAAATTCTTTGGCAAATGGATGGAACTAGAAAGTGTCATCCTGAGCGAGGCAACCCACTCACAAAAGACCATACATGGTATGCACTCACTACTAAACGGAAGTTAACCCAAAAGCTCAAAAATAAACAAGTTCCAATTCACCCAGCAAAAGAAGGAGAACTTAAATAAGGGTGCTTTGGTTCCTCTAAGAAAGGGAACAAAACCTGCTGTCTCCTGAGCTTTTAATCTTAGCCATTCTGACTTGTGTAAGGTGAAATCTTAGGGTTGTTTTGCTTTGCATTTCCCTAACGACTAATGATGTTGAGGATTTTTTAAGATGCTTCTCAGCCACCCAAAGTTCTTTGGGTGAAAATTCTTTGTTTAGCTCTGTACCCCATTTTTAATAGGGTTATTTGGCTTTCTGGGGTCTAACTTCTTGAGTTCTTTGTATATATTGGATATTAGCCCTCTATCTGATGTAGGGTTGATGAAGATCTTTTCCCAATTTGTTGGTTGACGATTTGTCCTTTTGATGGTGTCCTTTGCCTTACAGAAATTTTGTAATTTTATGAGGTCCCATTTGTCTATTCTTGAGACAGCAGGTGTTGGCGAGGATGTGGAGAAAGAGGAACATTCCTCGACTGCTGGTGGGGTTGCAAATTGATACAACCACTCTGGAAATCAGTCTGGCAGCTCCTCAGAAAACTGGGCACATCACTTCTGGAGGATCCTGCTATACCACTCCTGGGCATTTACCCAAAGGATTCCCCAGCAGGTAATAAGGATACGTGCTCCACTATGTTCATAGCCCTATTTATAATAGCCAGAACCTGAAAAAAAACCAGGTATCCCTCAACGGAAGAATGGATGCAAAAAATGTGGTATATATACACAATGGAATACTATTCAACCATTAAAAACAATGAATTCATGAACTTCTTAGACAAATGGATGCAGTCAGAGAACATCATACTAAGTGGCGTAACCCAGTCTCAAAAGATTAATCATGCTATGCACTCACTAATAAGTGGATATTAGCCTAGAAAACTGGAATACCCAAAATATAATCCACACATCTAATGATGTACAAGAAGAATGGAGGAGTGGCCTGGTTCTGGAAAGACTCATTGTAGCAGTATAGGGCAAAACCAGAACAGGGAAGTGGGAAGGGGTGGATGGGAGAACAGGGGGAAGGAAGAGGGCTTATGGGACTTTTGGGGAGTGGGGGTCCAGAAAAGGGGAAATCATTTGAAATGTAAATAAAAATGTATCGAATAAAAAATATTAAAAAAAAGAGAAAGGGAACAAAATACTCACAGGAGCAATAAGGGAGACAATGTGTGGAGCTGAAGTAAAGGCCACCCAGAGACTGCCCTACCTGGGGATTCATCCTATAAACAGTCAACAAACCCCGGCACTACTAAGGATGACAAGAAGTGTATACCAAAAGGAACATGCAATAGTTGTCTCCAGATATCTGGGCCCTGCCAGAGATGTACAAATGTAGAGGCAGATGCTAGCAACCAACTATTGGACTGGGCATGGGGTCTTCAATGGAGGAGCTAGAGGGTTGTCCAGGGGCTTACAGCCCCATGGAAAGAACAATGATTTTAGCCACCCAGACACCCCAAGACTCCCAGGGACTGAACCATTAACCAAGGGGCACACAAGGTTCCAGCCAAAAATGTGGCAAAGGAAGGCCTTGTTGGGCATCAGTGGGAGGAATGGTCCGTGGACAGGTAAAGGCTCAATAGAAGCCCCAACAAAGGGAAACCAAGTGGGGGGGGGGAGGTGGGAGTATGTCAGGTAGATGGGCATATACATGGAGGCAGGGGGAGGAAGGAGGGATTGGGAGTCTTTGGGGAGGGGGGATATTGGGAAAGGTTTTTACCATGGCAATGTAAATGAAGATGATATTCAATTTAAAAAAAGAAAAATACTTCATTCTAATCAAGGAAACAATTTGTTAAGAAGGTATTACTATCTTAAATATATATGCACCAAACTCTGGTGCATCCAGTTTTATTAAAAAGTATGTTGACATATAATAGATGATCTTAATACTCCAGTTTTTCTAATTTACAGGTTATCCAAACAAAAATTAAGCAAAGAAACATCAGAAATAATTGATATCATATATCAAATGTACTTAAAAGATAACCACAGAGTACAGTACTCAAGAATATGTATTCTACTGAGTACTCCATGGTAGTTTCTCTAAACCAGACCACATCCTGGAACACAAAACAAATCTGAAATTCAGAACAACGAAAATTACTGTGTATCCTATGTGACCACAATGTAATAATCCTTATACAAGCAACAGCAAACAAATCTTTATTAAGTATACAGAATCATGGAGATTAAAAAACTCATTACTGAATTATGAATGGATCAAAGAGGAAATCATGAAAGAAACAAAAAAAATTCCAGAACTCAATGAGAATTTAAATACATTACAATAAAATCTCTGGGATGAATGAAAAGCAGTTCTTTAAACTTTAAATTTTAAGTACAACATTAAAAAATCAAAATGAGCACAAATAAATGATTTAATGTTGTGACTCAAAAATTTGGAAAAATGGCCTTCAGGTGGCTGCTTTGGGATCTGAACAGCCTGGGACACAGCACTCGGTCTCCAGGAAGTGCAAGAGGCCTGGTGTGCACCCGGAGGCAGACTGGGAGCACACAACTTGCTCCAGTGGCACGGAGTTTAGGTTCCATTCCTAAGGCCTTTGGCAGGAGCCTTCAGATCTCCCCTTCGGGATCCAGAACAGCCTGGGCTGCAATGCCACATCTCCAGGTCCTGCAAGAGGCCAGAGGGGCACCCAGGAGGCCAGCTGGGAGGAGTCAGTGTGTTCTGGTGAGTCCAGCAGGCCCCAGCTGGAGACTTCAGGTGTCTGCTTTGGGATCTGAACAGCCTGAGTCACAGCACCCTGTCTCCAGGCAGTGCAGGAGGTCAGCTGTGCACCAGAGGCCACCTGGGAAGGGGCAGCTTGCACTGGTGAGTCCAGCATTGACAAGCCCAACTAACACCAGTGAGAACTAGATGGCAAAAGGCAAACGCAGGAACGTCACTAACAGAAATCAAGGCAATATGGCAGCATCTGAACACAATTCTCCTTTAATAGCATGTCCTGGATACCCCATCACACCAGTAAAACAAGATTTGGATTTAAAATCACTGGTCATGATGCTGGTAGAGGAACACATGAAGGACATACTTAAAGAAATTCAGGAGAAAATGGATCAAAAGTTAGAAGCCCTTGCAAGGGAAACACAAAAATCATTGAAAGAAATTCAGGAGAATCAAAAAGCCAATAAGGAGGAAACACAAATATCACTTAAAGAAATACAGGAGAACTTTGGTCAACAGGCTAAGGTCATGAAAGAGGAAACACAAAAATCTCTTAAAGAATTAGTGGAAAGCACAAACAATAAAGTGAAGGAGCTAAGCAAAACTATCCAGGATCTAAAATCAGAAGTAGAAACAACTAAGAAAACTCAAAGGGAGACAGCTTTGGAGATAGAAAAACCTTTGGAAGAAATCAGGGGACATAGATGCAAATATCAACAACAGAATACAAGAGATAGAAGAAAGCATCTCAGATGCTGAAGATACCATAGAAACCATGGACTCAACAGTTAAAGAAAATGCAAAAAGCTTGTAACCCAAAACATCCAGGAAATCCAGGACACAATGAGAAGACCAAACCTAAGGATTATAGGCATAGATGAGAGTGAAGATTTACAACTTAAAGGGCCAGCAAATATCTTCAATAAAATTATGGAGGAAAACTTCCCTAACCTAAAGAGAGAGATGCCCGTGAATATACAAGAAGCCTACAGAACTCCAAACAGACTGACCAGAACAGAAATATCTCCCGTCACATAATAATCAAAACACCAAATGTACTAAACAAAGAAAGAATATTAAAGGCAGTAAGAGAAAAAGGCCAAGTAACATATAGAGGAAGACATATCAGAATCACACCAGACCTCTTCACCTGAGATTATGAAAGCTAGAAGATCCTGGGAAGATCTCATGCAGACTCTAAGAGAACACAAATGCCAGCCAAAACTACTCTACCCAGCAAAACTCTCAGTCACCATAGATGGAGAAACTTAGATATTCTATGACAAAACCAAGTTTACCCAATATCTATCCACAAACCCAGCCCTACAAAGGATAAAAGGAGGAAAACAGCAATACAAGGAGGGAAACTACACTCTGGAAAAAGCAAGATAGTACCTTTCTTTCATGAAACCCCAAAGAAGTTAACCAATCAAATTTAAAAAATCACAGGAAGTAATAATCACTATTCCTTAATATCTCTTAGCATCAATGGACTCAATGCCCCAATAAAAAGACATAGACTAACTGACTGGATACGTAAACAGGACCCTACATTTATCTGCATACAGGAAACACACCTCAGGGTCAAAGACAAACACTACCTTAGAGTAAAAGGCTGGAAGACAATTTTACAAGCAAATGGTCTCAGGAAACAAGCTGGAGTAGCCATTCTAATATCAGATAAAATTGACTTTCAACCCAAAGTCATCAAAAGAGGCTCCGAGGGACACTTCTTGCTGGTTAAAGGAAAAATACAACAAGAAGAACTCTCAATCCTGAACATCTATGATCCAAATGCAAGGGCACCATCATTCATAAAAGAAACTTTATTAAAGCTCAAAGCACACATTGCACCTAACACAATAATTGTGGGTGACTTCAACACTGCACTTTCCTCAATGGACCGATCAGGAAAACAGAAACTGAACAGGGACACAGTGAAACTAATTGAAGCTTTGGACCAATTAGATTTAACAGATATATATAGAACATTCTATCCTAAAGCAAAAGAATATACCCTTTTCTCAGCACCTCATGGTACCG
The DNA here is from genome assembly GCF_947179515.1 of Apodemus sylvaticus. Taxonomy (NCBI): domain Eukaryota; kingdom Metazoa; phylum Chordata; class Mammalia; order Rodentia; family Muridae; genus Apodemus; species Apodemus sylvaticus. The sequence continues at coordinate 75,655,910 of NC_067486.1, read as the reverse complement.
TCTCCAAAATCGACCATATAATTGGTCACAAGACAGACCTCTACAAATATAAGAAGATCGAACTAATCCCATGCCTCCTATCAGATCACTATGGAGTAAAAGTGGTCTTCAATAGCAACAAAAACAACAGAAAACCCACATACACGTGGAAACTGAACAATATTCTACTCAATGGTACCTTGGTCAAGGAAGAAATAAAGAAAGAAACTAAAGACGTTTTAGAACTTAATGAAAATGAAGACACAACATACCCAAATCTATGGGACACAATGAAAGCAGTGCTAAGAGGAAAATTCATAGCCCTGAGTGCCTCCAAAAAGAAAATGGAGAAAGCATACACTAACAGCTTAATGACACACCTGAAAGCCCTGGAACAAAAAGAAGCTATTTCACCCAGGAGGAGTAGAAGGCAGGAAATCATCAAACTCAGGGCCGAAATCAATCAAGTAGAAACAAAGAGAACCATACAAAGAATCAACAAAACCAGGGCTGGTTCTTTGAGAAAATCAACAAGATAGATAAACCCTTAGCCAGACTAACCAAAGGGCACAAAGACACTATCCAGATTAACAAACTTAGAAATGAAAAGGGGCATATAACAACAGAAACTGAGGAAATTCAAAAAATCATTAGATCCTACTACAAAAGACTATACTCAACACAACTGGAGAATCTGGAGGAAATGGACAGTTTCCTAGACAGATATTCGACAACAAAACTAAATCAGGATCAAATAGATCATCTAAACAGTCCCATAACACCCAAAGAAATAAAAGGGTCATAGAAAGTCTCCCAACCAAAAAAAGCACGGGACCAGGTGGCTTCAGTGCAGAGTTCTATCAGACCTTCATAGAAGGCCTAACACTAATACTCTTCAAACTATTCCACAAAATAGCAACAGGAGGAACTCTACCCAACTTGTTCTATGAAGCCACAATTACTCTGATACCAAAACCACACAAGATCCAACAAAGAAAGAGAACTTCAGGCCAATTTCTCTTATGAATATTGATGCAAAAATACTTAATAAAATTCTTGCCAACCAAATCCAAGAACACATCAAAACGATCATCCACCATGATCAAGTAGGCTTCATCCCAGGGATGCAGGGATGGTTCAATATAAGGAAATCCATCAATGCTATCCACTACATAAACAAATTCAAAGAAAAAAAAAACTATATGATCATCTCATTAGATGCAGAAAAAGTATTTGACAAAAATCAGCATCCTTTCATGCTAAAAGTCTTGAAAAGAACAGGAATTCAAGGCCCATAACTAAACATCGTTAAAATAATATACAGCAAACCGGTAGCCAACATCAAACTAAACAGAGAAACTTGAAGCAATCCCACTAAAATCAGGGACTAGACAAGGTTGTCCTCTCTCTCCATATCTTTTCAATATAGTACTTGAAGTTCTAGCTAGAGCAATTAGACAACATAAGGAGGTCAAGGGGATACAAATTGGAAAGGAAGAAGTCAAATTATCACTATTTGCAGATGACATGAAAGTCTACTTAAGTGACCCACAAACCTCCACCAGAGAACTCCTACAGCTGATAAACAACTTCAGCAAAGTGGCTGGTTACAAAATCAACTCAAGCAAATCAGTTGCCTTCCTATTCTCAAAGGATAAGCAGGCTGAGAAAGAAGTTAGGGAAATGACACCCTTCACAATAGCCACAAACAATATAAAGTATCTTGGTGTGACTCTAACCAAACAAGTGAAAGATCTATATGGCAAGAACTTCAGGTCTCTGAAGAAGGAAATCAAAGAAGACCTCAGAAAACGGAAAAATCTGCCATGCTCATGGATCAGCAGGATTAATATAGTTAAAATGGCCATCTTGCCAAAAGCGATCTACAGATTCAACGCAATCCCCATCAAAATCCCAACTCAGTTCTTCACAGAGTTAGAAAAAGCAATTCTCAAATTCATCTGGAACAACAAAAAACCCAGGATAGCTAAAACTATTCTCAACAACAAAAGAAATTCTGGGGGAATCAGTATCCCTGACTTCAAGCAATACTACAGAGCAATACTGTTAAAAACTGCATGGTATTGGCACAGTGACAGACAAGTGGACCAATGGAATAGAATTGAAGATTCAGAAATGAATCCACACACCTATGGTCACTTGATCTTTGAAAAAGGAGCCAAAAACATCCAGGGGAAAAAAAGATAGCCTTTTCAACAAATGGTGCTGGTTCAATTGGAGGTCAGCATGCAGAAGAATGTGAATTGATCCATTCTTATCTCCATGTACTAAACTTCATTCCAAGTGGATCAAGGACCTCCATGTAAAACCAGACACACTGAAACTAATAGAAAAGAAACTGGGGAAGACCCTTGAGGACATGGGCATGAGGGAAAGGTTCCTGACAGATCACCAATAGCTTATGCTCTAAGATCAAGAATTGACAAATAGGACCTCATAAAATTACAAGGTTTCTGTAAGGCAAAGGACACTGTTAAAAGGACAAAACAGCAACCATCAAATTGGGAAAGGATATTCACCAACCCTACATGTGATAGAGGGATAATATCCAATATATACAAAGAACTCAAGAAGTTAGACCCCAGAGAACCAAAAAACCCTATTAAAAATGGGGTACAGATCTAAACAAAGAATTTTCACCTGAAGAAATTCGGATGGCCGAGAGGCACCTTAAGAAGTGCTCAACATCATTAGTCATTAGGGAAATGCAAATCAGAACAACCCTGAGATTTCACCTTACACCAGTCAGAATGCCTAAGGTCAAAAACTCAGGAGACAGCAGGTGTTGGCGAGGATGTGGAGAAAGAGGAACACTCCTCCACTGCTGGTGGGGCTGTAAGATGGTACAATCACTTTGGAAATCAGTCTGGCGGTTCCTCAGAAAACTGGACATGACACTTCGGAGGACCCTGCTATACCTCTCCTGGGCATATACCCAAAGGATTCCCCGACATGCAATAAAGACACATGCTCCATTATGTTCATAGTAGCCTTATTTATAATACTCAGAAGCTGGAAAGAACCCAGATGCCCCCTCAAAGGAGGAATGCATACAGAAAATGTGTTATATTTACACAATGGAATACTACTCAGCAATTAGAAACAATGAATTCACAAATTTTAGGCAAATAGTTTGATCTGGAAAATATCATCCTAAGTGAGGTAACCCAGTCACCAAAGAATACACATGGAATGCAATCTCTGATAAGTGGATATTAATTAGCCCAGAATCCCTGAATACCCAAGGCACAAATTGCATAACAAATGACTCCCATGAAGAAATATGGGGAGGGTCCTGATCCTGGAAAGGATTTATCCAGCATTGGAGGGGAATATAAGGACAGAGAAAAAGGAGGGAGGTGATTGGAGAATGGATGGAGAGAAGAATGTTTATGGGACATATGGAGAGGGGGGATCCGGGAAAGGGGAAATTATTTGGAATGTAAACAAAGAATATAGAAAATAAAAATATTTAAAAAATTGGAAAAATAAGAACAAACTAAACTCACATCCAGTAGATGGCAAGAGATCATAAAAATCCGATCAGAAATTAATGGCAGAAACAGAGGATATAATACAATGAGGCAAGAATCAATGAATCTAATATCTGGTTCATTGTGAAGACAAACATAATCAGGAGACCCATTCAGAACACTGGCTATCGATCCAACCAGGGATTTCTCAAAAGAAGATATAAAAGTGGTTAAGAAATATCTCACAAAATGTTTGTCATGACCTAAGCAATTGGGGAATGAAATCAAGCAACTTAGAGATTGCATTTTATTCCAGTCTGAGTGGTAACAATCAAGAATAAAAAAAAAAAGCCAAGAAAGACTCATTCATTGTTGGAGGATTACAAACTGTTCTAGACACTCTGAAAATCAGTGTACTGAGCACTCAATAAGCTAAAAATAAATCTACTATCTGACTCTGTAATATTTATCCTTAGCATTTGGCCAAAGGACTGGACGTCCTACTGCAAAGGTACCTGCCTATGCATGTTCATGGCTGCTCTAGTCACAATAGCAAGGAAATGGATACACCCTGACTGTCCTTCCACCACTGAACAGACAATAAAACCATGATCCTGTACACTACGGGACGCTACTGAGTGGTAACGTAAATGAAATCATGAATCTTGCAGGTAAGTGAATTAGAACTAGAAAGGCTCATATTGAATGCTATAATCCAAACCTAGAAATACAAATGGCACTTGCTGCTTGTCTCCTCTGTGTGCTTCATAGCTCTACGTCTTCAGGTGTGAACATCCAAGGTAGAGCAACCCAATAAACCAGGACAGTAAAAAGGGACCATGGCAGCAGCTCATGGGAGGAACAAGAGAGTGGCACAAGTGATTTGAAGGGGAAATTAGAAAAATGGACTTTAATTCAGGATGGAGGGCAATATAAATGGATAGGAAGGGAGGAGGATAAAATAACAATAAGCATGTGCAAAGAAATCAAAAGGAATATTACTACCAAGTTACTTAAAATTGCATATAATACCTATGAATCTATGTGCACTCATATGCATATATATTATAAATGGTATTTTCCTTTCTTTGCTCATAGTGCTAGCCATAAAAGCTAAAGACTTCCTTTACACCTACCAAGCATAGAGCCCCATTTTGAGTAATTGGTGAGTTGAGTCAAAAAGACTCTGAAAACATTGCAAGCTGTTTCAGTTGTCTCTGGCTGCCTTTTATGGTACTGGAAGGTTCCATTCATGCTTCCAAGGGAGTGAAGCAATCAACACTCCTACCTAGCTAAGATGGCTATGAACCATAACAATGAGAAACATGGTACAATATTCCTAAGTGTACAATAGTGGCATACACTATTGGCAGTAACTGATAACTCTCTATTGGGACTGAAGGCCAACACAACAAGAGGGGGAATCATGCCTGCTATAGGAACCCTTGCCAATTACACAGGCTAGTGAGGTTATGGATCTCAGAGGAGAACTAATAACTGCCTCTATACTAAATCAACGTAATTCCTAAGTGCATTCTAAATATTTGTCCTCTACCCATAGAAACGTGATTTATTCCTCTTAGGAGAAACTTCCCCTTGGAACAAATGGAGATCATTATAGAAAACTACAACAGATCAAAATTCAGAGAACAAGCAATTGTGTGGTCTGCAGCCCCAGATGATACATCCACAGGGCAAGCCCTGGGGAACCTTCTGGAAGAAGGGTTAGAGATACTGCAACAGCCAGAGAGGTAGGAAGTCTATAGTGATATTGTGTCTCCTAGAAATGTTAGGGAACCCATCAAGGTTCAACAGTATGGTTGCCTAAGCAAGACCCAAATAAGGATGACACCAGTAGACATGCAAACATAGGGGAAATTTCATGGGGCTGCAACCCCAGACAAAGAACCGCAGGCAGCTACAGACTGTTGAGAGCATGTGAAAGAGTGTTCCCAAGGAAGAGACCTGTGAGTGAACAGCCCTGAATCACATACATACAGGTAATGTACTAAGGACTTAGCTGCAGTAATCATTGCTTTCTCCTTCCTGGCTATGCATATAATGTTGTCAGCTGCTACAAGCTCCACTCACCAGAGTGACTTTGCTGTGACAGATCACACCTTTAAACTGTGAACCAAAATAAATTCTCTCCTAAATTGCCCTTTTCAGGGTCACTTATCATAGTGAGAGGAAAAATAATCAAGACACTTATATTCCTAGTCTTTTTCTGGGCTACTATCATGAAGGGATGTTGGATTGTTTTTTTAAAAAAAAAAACCTCTTCTGCATTGATCTATAAACATGATCATATGATGTTTGTTCCCGAGTCTCTTTACATAATATATATTATTGATTTGCTTAGATTGTTCCATTCTCAAATCTTTGGAATGAAGTAATCTTGATTATGGTGAATGATCTTATCTTCTTGGAAGTGTTCTTGGTTTCAGATTGAAAGAATTTTATTGAGAATTTTCTCATCTATGTTCATCAAAGATATTGGCCCATAATTTTGTTTTTGTTGTTATTGTGTCATTATCTAATTGTTGTATAAAGAGTTTTGTAGGCTCTACTGTCTAGTTAATGATATAGTTGACGCACATTGTCATTAGTTCTTTAAAAGCCAGGTGAAATTCAGAAGTGGATACATCATAGTTGGACTTCATTCGTTGAGAGAATTTTGATAGTCTTGTGTTATTATTCAGTTTCATTGTTCATTATAGAGTGATTTAAATTGCTCATAATCTCCTGCTTTAATTTTGTTAGGCCATGTATCTAGAATTTGTCCATTTCTTTTTTTGTTTTAAGTTTATGGGTATAGGTTTTAAAGGGATAACCTGAATATATCTAAGTTTTGTTGTTGTAATGTGTCCTTTTTTTACTCCTAATTTTGTTAATTTTGGATTTTCTCTCACTTTCTGTTGGCTACTTTGATTAAGAGTTTGTGGATTTTGCTTTTCTTCTCAAAAACCACTCTTTGTCAGTTGATTATTAACATATTCTCATTTCTACGACACTCATTTATTTCCTAATGGGTATTATATTTTTACACGGCTGATTTTGAGTTTGACTCATTCTTGGTTTTCCATGGCCCTACAGTGCATTGTTATTTCTTTGAATTTGTTATTTCTTTGAAGATTGTGACATAGGCTCTTATAGCTATAAACTTTCATATGATTGTTTTCATTACATCATATAGGTTTGGGTATGTTGGGTTTCTTATTTTCATTTAGTTGTAGAAAGTTATAGAAATTTCTTTCTTGCATTTTCAATGACGTGCTCATAATTCAACAGTGTTTTATTTGTTATCTAAGTCTTTAATTTTCAGTCGTTTCTCTTGTTATTTATTAGTTTCATTCTATTATGGATACACCTTCTAGGACATGAATGTTATCTTTAGCCTTTTTATCTTTCTAGAGGGCAACAGTTTTATTTCCTTTATATTTTATAGAAGGAAACTGTGATTTTGGAAAGAGTTGACATATCTATATTTCACACAGGATTTCTGATGTATCTGCTCTTGAGAAATGTGAAATGTAAATTGTGGACCAGAAATATGATGGCTTGAAAGGCAATGTTTTAGCCAGGGTAAATATTCTGATTTTTCAATCCACACAGTTTCTGTGAGAAGTACTGATTCTACCAGGCTATTGGTCATATTTTGTGGAACATAGGGGCACCCCCACTGCAGAATCTCCATTTCATAGTGATGAAATTAATGCCTGAAGTGGTAAATCCAAGGCTGACCTACACATTTGACTTTATTTTATTGAACAATGATGAAGATAAGCTTTGAACCTCAAGGGCAAGTGATATGGAGTTCACTTGAAAGGTGTTTTCTAGGGAGTAGCTTCTGGTAGATGCCTGTGGGAGGGATGAGGCAGGTCCAGTAGTGCAAAGAGAAGGAAAGGAAGCCGCATTAAGGAAACATATGCCAGGTGATTTGACCATAGTTAAGTTCTAGAAACACAATGGTCCAAATGATCCATCATAATTTTCCCAGTTCATGAGATCCAAACCAATATAGTTTCATAGCAGAGTGTCCATTGTTTCTTTATGTGAGTCACATTAAGAAGAAAGTCTCTTAGGATAGCAGCTCTGAATCCAAGGCATGAGATGACTCAAAGCCATCTATGAAATAAATCCCAGAATGTGGATTATTACAATCTTTCTCAGAGTAAGATCATGGCTATGGCTCCACACATACTTCATGTCAGGCTTTCTGAATGTTATGACCAGGAGAATGTCAACTTCAAGTGGCAAGATGTGAACTTAAAGCTGCAAATCTCTGGCTTTAATGCCTTGTTATTATCATCTCTGTTTTTTGATGGTTTGTTTGTTTTATTTGTTTTGTTTTGAGTTTTGGCTTAGTCTCATCTTTCTTAAAAATTGGTGATTTAAAGTTGTTATTTTCATCTATGAGTCATTGAACTGTGGAGTATATTGTATTTATCATTAACGTCAATCACTAAAGCTAATAATGCTAAGTATAACCCTTAAAAGGGTTAACATCTTAGCAAAGGAACAGGATATTTAATGTCAGGCGTTCCTAGTATATCTGTGAATTCCATAACTTTAAAGAAAATCTACTTACTGTCTTCTCCCTGGAGCTGTGTGTTGATAAATGACTATCCCAGGGACTTTTATGAATCCTCATCATTCATGTCTATAGACACTGCTTTTCATCTGCTGAGTATTGAGCCAGAATTCTCCAAAATAATAGAGTATTGAAGACATTATGGAACCTTGTTATATACCTCACTAGCATCATTTGGAACCTGAAAGTGGGTGTTGTCTTCTACGTGTTCACTTCACTGACATGTCAGTGTTTTCTGTTCTTTCCACTTACTTAAAGACCACCTTTTTGGGAGGATAAAGTAGTTTAATATACAGAAAATATTCAACTATACTTAGCATATATATGGTCAGAACACAATAATTATTAGATGTTATTTTTTATGGCTTTTGATTCTGCAAAACAAAATATGAATCCTACAGCTTAGAGGTGTTTAAAAAGCACAGTGATGACATGCCCACCATGTGCCACTGTTAACTGTAGCTGGGGCTTTTGAGAAAAGATCTGTGTTTGTAGATTTCTTTTGTTTTTTAAATTTTTTAAATTTTCTATATTCTTTGTTTACATTCCAAATGATTTCCCTTTTCCAGGTTCCTGCTTCCCCATAAGTTCCATAAGCTCTCTTCCCTCTGGCCATTCCCCAATTAACTCCCTCCCACTTCTCTGTCCTGGTAATCCCCTACATTGCTGCATCAAGCCTTTCCAGGACGAGGGCCCTCTCCTTCCTCTTCTTGGGAATCATTTGATATGAGAATTATGACTCGGGTATTCAGAGCTTCTGGGTTAATATCTACTTATCAGTGACTACATTCCATGTGTGTTCTTTTGTGCTTGGGTTACCTCATTTAGGATGATATTTTCCAGTTCCAACCATTTGCCTGAAAATTTTATGAATTCATTTTTTTAATTGCTGAGTAGTATTCCATTGTGTAAAAATACCACATTTTCTGTATCCATTCCTCCATTGAGGGACATCTGGGTTCTTTCCAGATTTTGGCTATTATAAATAAGGCTGCTATGAACATAGTGGAACATGTGTCCTTATTGCATGCTGGGGAATCCTCGGGTATATGCCTAGGAGTGGTATAATAGTTCCTCTTGAAGTGTCATGCCCAGGTTTCTGAGGAACCACCAAACTGATTTCCAGAGTGGTTGAACCTTCTTGTAATCCCACCAGCAGTGGGGGAGTGTTCCTCTTTATCCACATCCTCACCAACACCTGCTGTCTCCTGAGTTTTTAATCTTAGCCATTCTGAATGGTGTGAGGTTAAATCTCAGGGTTGTGTTGATTTGCTTTCCCCTAATGACTAATGTTGTTGAACATTTCTTAAGGTGCTTCTCAGCCATTTGAAATTCTTCAGGTGAAAATTCTTTGTTTAGCTTTTTACCCCATTTTTTAAAATAGTGTTATTTGACTCTCTGGAGTCTAAAATCTGGAGGAAATGGACAATTTCCTAGACAGGTACCAAATACCAAAATTAAGTCAGGATCAAATAGAGCACCTAAACAGTCCCATAATCCCTAAAGAAATAGAAGTGGTCATTGAAAGTCTTCCAACCAAAAAAAAATTTAAAAAAAAAAAAAAAGCACAGGACCAGATGGTTTTAGTGTAGAATTCTATCAGACCTTCAAAGAAGACCTAACACCAATACTCATCAAACTATTCCACAAAATAGAAACAGAAAGAATACTATCCAACTCTATGAAGCTACAATTATACTGATACCAAAGCCACACAAAGATCCAATAAAGAAAGAGAACTTCAGATCAATTTCCCTTATTGTTGCATTCTGTTGCTGCCTGCAGTTACTGTGAACTGGGTTCCTGGAACAGAAGCTGAGGGATAGGTGGAGAAGCGGCGAAAAGAACGAGGGCCAGGATGATAGTAAACTAACCAAGCCGGAAACTTTAATGGAGGTCAGACCATTTAACAGTTTGGGCAAGCCCCTCCTCCCAGGGGCTGAGTTCCAGGGAAGTCATCTGGAGGTTCTTGCTCCACTGCTCAGGCAGCTGGGTGGGTCACATGCTTAATTCAGGAATTCGTAAATCTGGAGGAAAAATGAACTTCACGTTCACTCTGAGAGCTCCACCCTAGGTGGAGCAGGATTCTGAATAGCACAGGAATCCCTGCTCAACAAAGGCTGGAAGAAGTTCACCCTGATCAATGTCAAGTTCCTACCAAGTGGCATGACACCTTATGAATATTGATGCAAAAATACTCAATAAAATTCTTGCCATCTGAATCTAAGAACACATCAAAATGATCATTCACCATGATCAAATAAGCTTTATCCCAGGAATGCAGGGATGGTTCAATATATGGAAGTCCATCAATGCAATCCACTACATAAACAAACTCAAAGAAAAAAAAACTACATGGTGATATCATTAGATGCTGAAAGAGCATTTGACAAAATTCAGCATCCTTTCATGCTAAAAGTCTTGGAAAGAATAGGAATTCAAGGCCCATACCTAAACATAGTAAAAGAAATATACAACAAACCAGTAGCCAACATCAAACTAAATGGAGTTTGTAAACTTCTTAATGCCTGTTCCATATCAAGTCTTTGGGACTAGTGTTCAAGTGACAATGATGGAGAGAATGAAATAGTACCAAAGTCACTCATAAAGCACCAAGTCACAGAGCTTCAAGATGGAAAAGGGCTTGTAGAACATCTCCAGTACTTCCTATGGCATCTGCAATAAGGGCAACTTCAGGACTCCATGGCATTCCCTCCTCAAAACAGCAAATCAATCAATCAATCAATCAATTAATCAATCAATCACTCATAGGCAATTGTGTTGAAATCCTAACTTAGGACAAAATTCAACTTCAGAATATCCACCTAGAATTCCAGTTGTGTTTTCTGGAACTATAGAGAACAAGTTGTGTTTAACTTCTTTGATATCCTGTTTGAGCTTCCTGAGATCCTCCTGTAGCTGACTTCAGGAACTCCAGAGTGCAGCTGTAGAGTTTTGTGGCTTCAATTGGCTCACTTCAAAGTTTGGGTTGTGATCTACAGTGTCTTGCTTCACCATTGATGGCAAATACACAGTAGAGCTTAGTTTACTACTAGATGGACTGAATTACAGTTCTCTCTTACAGATTTGTCTAAGAAGTCATTTCGTGTTCTGTCTACTTATGTACTGCTACCTTTTTCAAAGTCTTTGTAATATATATATATGTATATATGTATATATGTACATATGTACATGTGTATATGTGTATGTATATATTATATACATACATACATACATAATATATATATATGTGTGTGTGTGTGTGTGTGCTCATGCACGTGCACCAAAAAGCACCATGACACAGTTTATATTCATCCTAAGCCTGTTGTCCTGGTTGATTTTGTCAACTTTTTGTGAATCTAGATATATCTGAGAAGAGGAAATCTTGGTTGAGAAAATGTCTCCTTAAGATTGGCCTAAAGGCAAACCTATAGTGCACTTTTTTAGTTAGAGATTAATGTGAGAGGACCATTGTGGCACTGTCTCCCTTGGGCAGGTGGCCCTGGGTGGTATAAAAAAAAAATAGTCCAAGGAAGCGATGTTGAATAAACCATTAAGAAGTATTCCTCCATGGCCTCTGCATCAGTTTGTCCCTCCAACTTCCTGTCTTGAGCTCTGGCCCTGACTTCCCTCAGTGAGAGAGGTGGCCTGAGAGTATAAGTTGAAATCAGCCCTTCCCTTTCCAAGTTGCTTGGTCAATGATGTTTCATCACAGCGATAGAGACTCTCACTAAGACAATTGCCTTTGCCTTGATAATCTTTTTGTCTACTCTTGGGGACCATGGCAGACTTAAACACTGGCATGAAGATACAGGGCTGAATTTGACCGTATGACTACTAACTGCTTAAAACTGACAAAACTTTTCTCAGAATAAAATTTGGTGAAAACAGACATTGTAAGGGGGAAAAAGCACCAGAAAATAACTAACGATACTGAAGAGACAAAAGAACCTAGGATATTTAAATATGTATAGTCACCAGCTTTTCCCTAACCTCATGTCAATAGTTACTATGTCTTGGCCATAGGAAATAGCATTGTGTATACAGTGTTGATTGATATGTCTGAAGATTCAGATTCCACTCTATTTCCAATCCACTCTGATTGTCTTTCTTCTTTATGTTTGTTTCTAGTGTTCCCTCTCTTCACCTCCACAGTGGAAATTGAATCCAGGGTCTCACACATAAACAGGTTCACTAGGCAAGGGCTTTATCACTGAGGTACATCTCCAGCCCTTTGTTTTGACATGCAAATAAAACCAGACATTCTTAACACTCTCCAATGGGTATTTAAGTGGGACCTAGTTAGGCTCACCAATATGCTAGCTTTCATCTACAAAGGACACTGGACAGTTACTAGACAAAACAAATAGATAGTCAGTAATAGCTAAGTGCACTTTACTGTCAAAAAGACTTTGATCCAGATTGAACATAATGCTGTATTTTCTTTGAGGCTTCATACTTACACTATAGGATATTGGCACAAAACTTGGAGTATACCAGAAAGGTATTAATGTAGGATGCAAACACAGAAGATAGGGCACAAAGGAAGACCGACTACAAATGAAGTCAGGGACTACAGAAACAGAGAAGAGACTCCTACCAAGAAAGTAGCAGCAACAGCAGCAGCAGCATTGAGTTAACTGATGTTCCTTTTCTCAACACCTCTAATATGATGCCTTCCAATTGCCCATTAAGAGATTTAGGACTTGGCTATTGTGAAGGGTGTCATTTCCCTAATTTCTTTCTCAGCCTGCTTATCCTTTGAGTATAGGAAGGCTACTGATTTGCTTGAGTTGATTTTATAACCTGCCACTTTGCTGAAGTTGTTTATCAGCTGTAGGAGTTCTCTAGTGGAGGTTTTGGGGTCACTTAGGTAGACTATCATATCATCTGCAAATAATGATAGTTTAACTTCTTCCTTTCCAATTTGTATCCCTTTGACCTCATTCCTCAGAAAACTGGGCATGTCACTTCCGGAAGATCCTGCTATACCACTCCTGGGCATATACCCAGAGGATTTCCCAGCATGTAATAAGGATACATGCTCCACTATGTTCATAGCAGCCCTATTTATAATAGCCAGAAGCTGGAAAGAACACAGGTATCCCTCAACAGAAGAATGGATGCAAAAAATGTGGTATATCTACACAATGGAGTACTATTCAGCCATTAGAAACAATGAATTCATGAAATTTTTAGGCAAATGGATGGAGCTGGAGAATATCATACTAAGTGAGGTAACCCAGTCTCAAAAGATCAATCATGGTATGCACTAACTAATAAGTGGATATTAGCCTGGAAAACTGGAATACCCAAAGCATCCACACATTAAATGAGGTACAAGAAGAATGGAGGTGTGGCCCCTTGTTCTGGAAAGACTCAGTGTAGCAGTATAGGGCAAAACCAGAACAGGGAAGTGGGAAGGGGTGGGTGGGAGAACAGGGGAAGAGAAGAGGGCTTATGGGACTTTCGGGGAGTGGGGGGCCAGAAAAGGGGAGATCATTTGAAATGTAAATAAAAATATATCGAATAAAAAAATAAACTAAAAAAAAGAGATTTAGGACTTTATATGAACCAATCACTTCTGCTTACCTCTCATTTTCCTCATCTCTGGTTGGTATTTCTGTTTTGGTGAATATACTTATTCACCATAATGTATTGCATATATATTAATGTTGTATTTGGTTTTAAGGTCAGTTTGCCTCAAATTAGAATCACCTAAATGGGGAGCTTCCCTTGGAGAATTGTCCTGATTTATGTGAGAGGCACACTAGTAGGTGGCACCTTCTGGTTGCAGCACAGAAAAAAAGGCAATTTCAGAAGTTAGCTTTGCCTTCTAGGGGCTTGGTTTTCCCATTGTCAAAGAATTAATTTTCCCTATTGTTCTGCTGCTGCTGCTGCTGCTGCTGCTTATGGTTGTGATGATGACAATGATCATGATGATGATTCTTTTGTTTATTTTAGAACCAGTGTTTCCCAGCTTCCATAATTGAAATATGGATCAGTGACTCTTCAGGAACTTCCTGGGCTCCTGGTGCCAGATTGAGACTACTGAGGCATCCACCTTGTAGATTCAATAACTACTCATTGTTTCCCCCCTTGATCCTGTTGTGCCTGCCCCTTCCTGTGAGAGGCAGCTATTTTGAAACTGCTCTAGCTGTTGAGATACTGAGCTTTAAGAGCTGTGTACCTTCTCAACATCTCAGATGTAGCTTAGCTATTATTATTTTTGAAAGTCAGTTAGTAAACACACACACAGACACACACACACACACACACACACACACACACACACACACACACACACTTACCCTCTTGATTTTGCTCATCTACAGAACCCAACTGAAATAATATGGTATATGTTACATGGACATCTTAGGCTTTGAGTTTGATTTTGAGTGTGATTGAGTGTGATACAATAGATTAGATAGTACTTTATGTTATATTATTAACGAACATTCTGGAAAAAAAATAGTGCTAAAGATCCAAATGGCTCAGCATAGTAAAACCTGGAAGTGTTCCTTTTTTTTTTTTTTTTTGGATTGGATATTTTCTTTATTTATATTTCAAATATTTCCCCCTTTGCAGGTCTTCCCTCTGGAAACTTCCTTTCCTATCCCCTTCCCCTGCCTCTATGAGGGTGTCCCCCCCCACTCCTGCCCTGGCATTCCTCTACACTGGGACATCAAAACACCCTCAGGCCCAAGGGCCTCTCCTTCCACTGACGACCAACAAGGGCATCCTCTGCTACATATGTGGCCAGCATCATGGGTCACCCTTTGGTTGGTGGTCCATTCTGTGAGAGCTCAGGGTGGGGAGGGGTCCGGCTTGTTGGCATTGTTGCTCCCTCCATGGGGCTGCAAATCCCCTCAGCACCTTCAATCCCTTCTCCAACTCCTCCATCTGGGACCACCAAGCTCAGTCCAATGCTTGGCTACGGAGCTTCTGCCCCTGTATTTGTCAGGCTCTGGCAGAGCCTCTCAGGAGACAGCCATATCAGGCTTCCTTCAGCAAACACTTCCAGGCATCCACAATAGCATCTGGGTTTGGTGACTGTATATGGGATGGATCCCCAGGTGGGGCAGTCTCTGGATGGCCTTTCCTCCAGTCTCTGCTCCACACTTTATCTCCATATGTCCTTCTTGTGTATTTTGTTTGCCCTTCTGAAAAGCACTGAAGCATCCACTTTTTTTTGTAATGAACAAAATCTTCATTTGCATTTCAATTGCTAAAACCTTTCCAGGTTTCCAGCCTCCCTGAAAATCCCCAACCCCTCCTCCTACCTCCAGCCTCCAAGTATATTTCCCTCCACCTGACCCCCTCCTACCACCCCCCCCATTTCCCTTTGTTGGGGCATCTATTGAGGCTTTCCAGGACCAAGGACCTCTCCTCCCACTGATGCCCAACAAGGCATTCCTCTGCCACATTTTTGGCTAGAACCGTGTGTACCCCTTGATTGATGGTTTAGTCCCTGGGAGTCCTGGGGCATCTGGGTGGCCAAAATCATTGTTCCTCCCATGGGGCTGTAAACTGCTTCAGCTCCTCCAGTCTGCCCTCCAACACCTCCATTGGGACCCCACGTTCAGTCCAATGGTTAGCTGCTAGCATCTGCCTCTGTATGTGTAAGGCTCTGGCAGGGCCCCTCCAGAGACAACCATGACATGCTCCTTTTGGTATCCACTTTTGTTGTCCATAGTAGTGTTGGGTTTGGTGACTGTTTATAGGATGAATCCCCAGATAGGGCAGTCTTTAGGTGGCCTTTCCTTCAGTCTCTGCTCCACACTTTGTCTCCATTATTGCTCTTGTGAGTATTTCCCTTTCTCAGAAGAAACCAAGCACCCCCCCTTCAGTCCTCCTTCTTGAGCTTCCTGTGGTCTGTGAATTGTAACATGTTTATTTTGAGCTTTTGGGATAATTTCCACTTATCAGTGAGTATATACCATGTGTGTTCTTTTGTGATTGGGTTACCTCACTCAGGATGACACTTTCTAGTTCCATCCGTTTGCCTAAGAATTTCATGAATTCATTGTTTGTAATAGCTGAATAGTACTCCATTGTGTAGATATACCACAATTTCTGTATCCATTCCTCTGTTGAAGAACAGCTGGGTTCTCTTCAGCTTCTAGCTATTATAAATAAGGCTGCTATGAACATAGTGGAGCACGTGTCCTTATTACCTGTTGGAGCATTTTATTGGTATATGCCCAGGAGTGGTATAGCTGGGTCCTCAGTTAGTACAATGTCTAATTTTCTGAGGAACTGCCAAACTGATTTCCAGAATGGTTTTACCAGCTTGCAATCCCACCAACAATGGAGAAATGTTCTTTCCCCACAGCCTCTCCAGCATCTGCTGTTTCCTGAGTTTTTCATCTTAGCCATTCTGACCAGTGTGCGGTGGAATCTCAGTGTTGTTTTGATTTGCATTTCCCTGATAACTAAGGATGCTGAACATTTCTTTAGGTGCTTCAGGGCCATTCAAGTTTCCTCAGTTGAGAATTCCCTGTTTAGCTCCGCACCCCATTTTTATTAGGGTAATTTGACTCTCTGGAGTCTAACTTTTTGAGTTCTTTCTATACATTGGATATTAGCCCTCTATTAGATATAGGATTGGTAAGGATATTTTCCCAATTTGTTGGTTGCTGATTTGTCCTATTGACCATGTCCTTTGCCTTATAGAAGCTTTGCAGTTTTATGAGGTCTTATTTGTCAATTCTCATTCTTAGAGCGTAAGCCACTGGTGTTCTATTCAGGGCAATTTCCCCCTGTGCCCATCAAGGTTCTTTCCCCACTTTCTTCTCTATAAGCTTCAGTGTGTCTGGTTTTTTGTGTAGGTCCTTGATCCACTTGAGCTTTGTACAAGGAGATATGAATGGGTCAATTTGCATTTTTCTGCATGCTGACCTCCAGTTAATCCAGCACAAATTTAAAATACTGTCTTTTTTTCCACTGGATGTTTTTAGCTCCTTTGTCAAATATCAAGTGACCATAGGTGTGGGTTCTTTTCTGGGTTTTTTTTTTCCATTGATCTTCCTGCCTGTCCCCATACTAATACCAGAGAGGTTTTTTTTTTTTTTTTTTTTTTTTTTTTTTTTTATCACTACTTGCTCTGTATTAGAGCTTGAGGTCAGGGATGGTGATTCCCCCAAGATATCTTTTGTTGTGGAGAATAGTTTTTGCTATCCTAGACTTTTTGTTATTCCAAATGAATTTGAGAATTGCTCTATCTAGATCTATGAAGAATTGATTTGGGATTTTGATGGGGATTGCATTGCATCTGTAGATTGCCTTCAGCAAGATGGCCATTTTTACTATGTTAATCCTGCCAATCCATGAGCATGGGAGATCTTTCCATCTTCTGAGATCTTCTAAAATTTCTTTCTTCAGAGGCTTGAAGTTCTTGAAATATAGATCTTTCAGTTGTTTGGTTAGAGTCACACCAAGGTATGTAATATTATTTGTGACTTTTGTGCAGGATGTCATTTCCCTAATTTCTTTCTCAGCTTGTTTATTCTTTGAGTATAAGAAGGCTACAGATTTGTTTGTGTTAATTTTATATTCAGGCACTTTGCTGAAGTTGTTTATCAGCTTTAGGAGTTTTCTGGTGGAAGTTTCATGGTCGCTTAAAAATATGATCATATCATCTGCAAATAGTAATATTTTGACTTCTTCCTTTCCAATTTGTATACATTTGACCTACATTTGTTGTCTGATTACTCTGGCTAGGACTTCAAGTATTATATTGAACATATAGGGAGAGAGTGGGCAGCCTTGTTTGGTCCTCGATTTTATTGAGATTGTTTCAAGTTTCTCTCCATTTAGTTTGATATTGGGTACCATATTGCAGTATATTGCTTTTACTATGTTTAGGTATGGGCTGTGGATTCCCAATCTCTCAAAAACTTTTATCATGAAGGGATTCTGAAAGGTCAAAAGCCTTTTCAGCATCTAATGAAATGACCGTGTGTTTTTTTCCCTTGAGTTTGTTTATGCAGTGGATTACATTGATGGATTTTCATGTATTGAACCATCCCTGCATCCCTGGGATGAAGCCTACTTGATCGTGGTAAATTATCGTTTTGATGCATTCTTGGATTTGTTTGGCCAGAATTTTGTTGAGTATTTTTGCATCAATGTTCATAAGGGAGATTGGACTGAAGTTCTCTTTCCTTGTTTGGCCTTTGTTTAGGTATAAGCATTATTGTGGCTTCATAGAATGAGTTGGGTAGTGTTCTTTGAGTTTCTTTTTTTGTGGAATAGTTTGAAGAGTATTGGTATTAGCTCTTCTTTGAAGATCTGATAGAATTCCCCACTAAACCCATCTGGTCCTGGGCATTTTTTTTGATGGGAGATTATTGACAACTGCTTCTATTTCCTAAGGACTTATGGGATTATTTAGGTGGTTTATCTGATCTTGTTTTAACCTTGGCACCTCGTATATATCTATAAAGTTGCCCATTTTGTCCAGATTTTCAAACTTTTTTGAGTATAAGTTCTTGTAGTAGGATTTGATGATTTTTTTTTTTTTGAGTTCTCACGGTTCCTGTTGTTATGTCTCCCTTTTCTTTTCTTTTCTTTTTTTTTTACTTTTTTACTTTTTTATTTTTTTATTTTATTTTATTTTTTTTTATTTTTGTCTTTTTTTTAATTCGATATATTTTTTTATTTACATTTCAAATGATTTCCCCTTTTCTAGCCCCCCACTCCCCGAAAGTCCCATAAGCCCCCTTCTCTCCCCCTGTCCTCCCACCCACCCCTTCCCACTTCCCCTTTCTGGTTTTGCCCTATACTTCTTCACTGAGTCTTTCCAGAACAAGGGGCCACTCCTCCTTTCTTCTTGTACCTCATTTGATGTATAGATTATATTTTGGGTAATCCAGGTTTCTAGGTTAATATCCACTTATTAGTGAGTGCATACCATGAGTCACCTTTTGAGTCTGGGTTACCTCACTTAGTATGATGTTTTCTAGCTCCATCCATTTGCCTAAGAATTTCATGAATTCATTGTTTCTAATGGCTTAATAGTACTCCATTGTGTAGATATACCACATTTTTTGCATCCACTCTTCTGTTGAGGGATACCTGGGTTCTTTCCAGCATCTGGCAATTGTAAATAGGGCTGCTATGAACATAGTAGAGCATGTATCCTTATTACATGGTGGGGAATCCTCTGGGTATATGCCCAGGAGTGGTATAGCAGGATCTTCTGGAAGTGAGGTGCCCAGTTTTCGGAGGAACCGCCAGACTGATTTCCAGAGTGGTTGCACCAATTTGCAACCCCACCAGCAGTGGAGGAGTGTTCCTCTTTCTCCACATCCTCTCCAACACCTGCTGTCTCCTGAATTTTTAATCTTAGCCATTCTGACTGGTGTAAGGTGAAATCTCAGGGTTGTTTTGATTTGCATTTCCCTAATGACTAATGAAGTTGAGCATTTTTTAAGATGCTTCTCCGCCATCCGAAGTTCTTCAGGTGAGAATTCCCTGTTTAACTCTGTACCCCATTTTTTAATAGGGTTGTTTGGTTTTCTGGAGTCTAACTTCTTGAGTTCTTTATATATATTGGATATTAGCCCTCTATCTGATGTAGGATTGGTGAAGATCTTTTCCCAATTTGTTGGTTGCCGATTTGTCCTTTTGATGGTGTCCTTTGCCTTACAGAAACTTTGTAATTTTATGAGGTCCCATTTGTCAATTCTTGATCTTAGAGCATACGCTATTGGCGTTCTCTTCAGAAATTTTCTCCCTGTACCAATGTCCTCAAGGGTCTTCCCCAGTTTCTTTTCTATTAGCTTCAGAGTGTCTGGCTTTATGTGGAGGTCCTTGATCCATTTGGATTTGAGCTTAGTACAAGGAGACAATGATTTTATTCATTTGGGTAGTGCCTGTGTACCCTCTAGTTAGTTTGGATAGGAATTTTATCTATCGTGTTGATTTTCTCAAAGAACCAGCTCCTGTTCTTCTTGATTCTTTGTATAGCTCTTTTTGTTTCTATTTGGTTGATTTCAGCCCTGAGTTTCATTATTTCCTACCATTTACTCCTCTTGAATGTATTTGCTTCTTTTTGTTCTAGGTGCACTGTCAAGTTGCTAGTGTAAGCTCTCTTCATTTTCTTTGTGGAGGTACTTAGAGCTATCAGTTTTCCTCTGAGCACTGCTTTCATTGTATCCATTAAGTTTTGGTATGATGTGTCTCTTCATTTTCATTAAATTCTAAAAAGTCTTCAATTTTTTTCTTTATTTCTTCCTTAGCCAAGCTATCATTAAGAAGAGCATTGTTCAAACTCCACATATATGTGTGGTTTCCTTTGTTTTTGTTTGAAGTTAAGACTAGACTTAGGCTGTGGTGATCTGATAATGTGCATGGAATAATTTCAATATTTCTGTTTCTGTTGAGGCATATTTCGTTACCTATTATATGATCAATTTTGGAGAAGGTACCATGAGGTACTGAGAAGAAAGTATATTCTTTTGCTTTAGGATGGAATGTTCTATGAATATTTGTTAGATTCATTTGTTCCATAACTTCAGATAGTTTCACTGTGTCTCTGTTTAGTTTCTGTTTCCATGATTTGTCCATTGTTGAGAGTCGGGTGTTGAAGTCTCCCACTATTATTGTGTGGGGTACAATGCGTGCTTTGAGCTTTAGTAAGGTTTCTTTTATGAATGTGGGTGCTCTTGCATTCGGAGCATAGATGTTCAGAATTGAGAGTTCATCTTGGTAGATTTTTCCTTTGATAAGTATGAAAGTGCCCCTTTTTATCTTTTTGGAAAACTTTTGGTTGAAAGTCAATTTTATCTAATATAAGAGTGGCTACTCCCTCTTGTTTCTGGGGACCATATACTCGGAAAATTGTTTTCTAACTTTTGACTCTGAAGTAGTGACTGCCTTTGTCACTAAGGTGGGTTTCTTGTATGCTACAAAATGTTGGGTGTTGGGGTTTTGTCTAAGCTCCACCCCACACCTACCTGGCAATAGCCAGGTATGCCCTGCTCCAGAGATCTGGCCCACTATAAGAGGGGCTACTTGCTCCTCCTCTCCGTCTTTGCTCTCCGCTCTCCCACATTCTCACCTCTCTGCCCCTGGGGCTCTTCCACCCTCCACATGGTCGTGGCCGGCCTCCACTCTCTCTCTACTCTACTCTCTCTCTCTCTCTCTCTCTCTACCTCTCTCTCTCTCTCTCTCTCTCTCTCTCTCTCTCTCTCTCTCTCTCTACCTCTCTCTACCACTAACTCCCATCCCCTACTCTGAATAAACTCTATTCTATACCATGTCTGTGTGTGTGTGGTCCCTCAGGGGCAGAGGTGCCCAGGCAAGGGCCTGCCTGGACACCTTCCCCCACAATGCCTAGCCACACTCACCTAACCCCCTATACTCTCCCCTTTTAAGCCCTTTCATCTTGGTGCTGAAAGTCCTTTCATTGGGTCCTGTTTATGTATCCATTCTGTTAGTCTTTGTCTTTTTATTGGGGAATTGAGACTATTGATGTTAAGAGATATTAAGGAAAAGTGATTGTACCTTACCAGTTGTCTTCTTTGTTAAAGGTGAAATTCTGTTTGTGTGGCTATCTTCTTTTGGGTTTGTTGAAAGACAGTTAGTTACTTTATTGCCTTTTCCTGTCTTGTGTTGGTATTTTCTACCCCTTATCCTTTGTAGAGCTGAATTTGTGGAAAGATATTTTGTGAATTTGGTTTTGTCATGTAATCTTTTATTTTCTCCATCTATGATAATTGAGAGTTTTGCTGGGTATAGGAATCTGGGTTGACATTTATACTCTCTTAGTGTCTGTATGGTGTCTGCCCAGGATCTTCTATTTTTCAAAGTTTCTGGTGAGAAATTTGGTGTAATTCTGATAGGTCTGCCTTTATATGTTACTTGACTATTTTCCCTGACTGCTTTTAATATTCTTTTTTTGTTTAGTGCATTTGGTGTTTTGATTATTATGTGATGGGAGGAATTTCTGTTCTGGTCCAGTCTGTTTGGAGTTCTGTAGGCTTCTTGTATGTTCATGGGCATATCTTTCTTTAGGTTAGGGAAGTTTTCTTCTATACTTTTGTAGAATATATTTGCTGGCCCTTTAAGATGTAAATCCTCACTCTCTTCTATACTTATAATCCTTAGGTTTGGTCTTCTCATTGTGTCCTGGATTTCCTGGATGTTTTGGGTTACAAGCTTTTTGCATTTTGCATTTTCTTTGACTGTTGAATCAATGTTTTCTATGCAATCTTCAGCGTCTGAGATTCTTTCTTCTATCTCTTGTATTCTGTTGTTGATGCTTACATCTATGACTCCTGAATTCTTTCCAAGGTTTTCTATCTCCAGAGATGTCTCACTTTGAGATTTTCTTATTGTTGAGACTTCCATTTTTAGATCCTGGATAGTTTTGTTACGTTCCTTCATTTGTTTGTGTTTTCCTGAAATTCTTTAAGGGATTTTTGTGTTTCCTCTTTAAGAGCTTCTATCTGCTGATCCATGTTCTCTTGTGTTTCTTTAAGGGATGTTTGTGTTTCCTCTTTAAGGGATTTTACCTGTTGACCTTCTTTAAGGGAGTTATTTATGTCCTTCTTGAAGTCCTCTATCAGCATCATGAGATGTGATTTTAAATCCAGCTTTTGCATTTCAGATGTGATGGGGTGTTGCTGCCCACAGCTACAGAGAACTCCGTCCTTGGAAGAGAAGCTGGGGATAGATGGGGGATGGGTGTGAAAAAGAAGAGGCATCAGGACAACAGTTTCTGTTCCAGATGCAAAGTCCCATAAGCCCTCTTCCGTCCCCCTGTTCTTCCATCCACCCGTTCCCATTTCCCTGTTCTGGAATTCCTCTATACTCTTGCCTTTTTTCTTTTTTATTCTTTAAAATTTTTTTCTTTTTTATTCTTTAATATTTTTTCTTTTTTATTCTTTAAAATTTTCATACATGTGTACAGTAAAGTATGATCACATACAGCCCCTTTCCATCTCTTTTCTCCCAACTCTCCTCATAGCTCTCTCTTCTAACTTCTCTTCTTCCTCACTAGGTCTAAGTACAGATGAGCCTGGGTGTTGGGCTATCCACTGGAGTACTGGAAGCACACTCTCAAGTATAATTTGTCTTCCCATCCTTGGCAGCAATCAACTGCCAATAGATCAGTAAGGGGTGGGGCTAAAGATCTTTTGACCTATCTGTATAGTGTTTTGGCTACCTTGATATTGTCCAGATCTTATGTAGGTAACAACAGCTGCATGAGTGTAGGAGCCATGCTACAACCAGAAGGCAGCACTTCACAGCACTCCTCCTCTTCTTCCTCCTCTTCTTCTTCCCCCTCACCCTCCTCTTTTTCCTCCTCTTATGATTCCATGATGTCTTCTAAGTCTTGGTAGGCCTTGGAAGTTGATAAAATTGTTCTATTTCAAGTTGAACACTCAGTCTCATATTCTGAGTGTTTTGACAAGCTATATGGATATCTCAGCCATTAAGGGTACTTGCTGCTTTTACAGAGGATCCAAGTTCAGTTTCCTGCACTACTGTGGCTGTCCAAAACTTTCTGTAACTCTGGTTCCATGGGTTCCAAAAATTATTTTGACACTTTGGACACAAGGCATACATGTGATGTGATACTTCTAGACAAGCTCTTATACATATAAAATTAAAAAATAAAAATAGAGAAAGCCTTTAAATAAAAATTAAAAATGTATGTACAGAAGCAAATTTGACAACATGGCCATTTAAAGAAATATTAGCAGCAGTTCCTAACCTAGGGCTATGACTTCTACAGAGAGGGACATAGTATAAGGTCTGGCTTTCCCTCCTGTGGAGCAGAGTTCAGATACAATCAGAAAGTAGTTATTTACCCCATAATGATTATGCCACTAATGTATCAGTGGACACTTGTGTGCCAAGTTGGTACTGCAGCATGGTCCAGTGCAGGGTAAAACTATTGATGTCTTTTCTCAGTAGCCTGTATAGCACTTATATCCCTGTGAATGCTATCTAGGAGAAAGCTGGTTTCCATGGCAGAGTGAGATTGGTTTCTCTATATTCTGAAAACAAAATATGTGGTGTTTTCCTCAATAGGATCTTATCATGGAGTTATTGTGGGACTATAATGATTACTAAGGGTAATGGTGACAGCCTGCACTGTTTTAGGGATCTCTAGGATCTTCCTTGCCAATAGACTGTAGAACAGTATCCCACCCCTTGTACTGGAATTTTTGTTTAATAATCCATGTCTTCTGGGACTGACATTCCACCCATGCAGCGTACCTCTGCTAGAACTCATTTTTGAAAAGTCATATTTTGAAATTAGCTTGGTAATTAATGGATTTTCCTACTGGCCCTCCATATATTCTTGGTGTATCACCTAACATTTTTAAGGTGCATTTTAACATTCTACATCTGTCCTACTCAAAAATCAGCTGCATGAATTCAGAGACCATGATTTTGGCTCTTTTATTACTTCAGTGCCCAGTAAAGTCCAGTACCTCCTGGGTATATAATGCATCTTCATTTAGCACATCATCAATTTCCTAGTGGAGCAGATGAGAAGCCAGTAGCTGTGGGTAGTACCCCTTATTACAAATAAGAAAACTCATTCTGAGGTTGAGGTCTTGTACAGAACTGTAGAAGAGTCTATTAGCATTCGAGGTATATTTTAAGAAGAACTTAAAGTAAGGAAAAAGTTATGCTTTATTTCTGATGTTTTGAGCAATGTCAAACATATAATGAAAACCACAATGACATTGTGGAATTTTTTTTGATTATACTGATTATTAATTTTAATTAACTTCTGGAGACATATTTTCATTTATCCCAGGCTGGCCTCAGGATCACTTTGTAGCTTAGGATGGCTGTGAACTCTTGATCCTCCTGCCTCTACCTCCCAGTGGTTGGATTACAGTGAGGAGCCACTATAGCCAGCTCTTTGATTTTTAAACAATGATAATTTGATTAAGATGTTATATCACCTAGGTGTTTTATTCTTTCTTCCTGCCTCAACCTTTTAAGTATCTGGAACTTTGGGCGTGTACACCAGCTTTTTTACTGTTCAAAGTAGGGTTTAAAAGTATTTCTGAGCATGTACACTTGCTTGAGGAAAATAATTTTGAGTTAAGAAAGAATTCTATCCATTAATTTTTAAAAGATGAATACTTTAATTTCTCTCTGTTTTGGAGATAAATTTTGGGGTTTTAAAATGACTTAGGGCTCAAAGCGGGGACACATGAATCTCACTGTGATGGGAATATAGAATAAACATTGTGGGTGGATGGGGGAGAGGTCTGTATAGGGGTGGCTGGGATGGAAACAGGAAGGATCAGGTGGAGGTTAGGAGAAGGAGAAGATGGAGTTTAGGAGAGAACTTGGAGAAACAACTGGAATCTGGAGTCATCTCTGGGACAAGCTAGAAACCTTGGGCAATGGAAACTTCCAGGAATCTATGAGGGTGACCCTAGCTAAGACTCCTAGCAATGGAGGATACAGAGCCTGAACTGACCATATCCTGCAACCAGGCAAGAAATTTCAGGGAAGAGATTTTGACAGCAATGTAGCCACAAAATATTCCACCTAAAATCTGTCCTGGCATGGAAATTGTGGGAGTGGCCAACTAATGAATGACTGGTTTAGTTTGAGATCGATGCCATGCAATGTAACCCACCTGTGACATTGCCTGAAGGGCTAGGACCCAGAGGCTGGATAGCTCAAAGTTCTAGGAGAGAAAATAATTTCTACTTATATTCTGCTATGCTCATAGATTGATGCCTAGTTCAATTGTCATCGGAATGGCTTCACCCAGCAAGTGATGAAAAGAGATGCAGAGATCCACAGTCAAATATTTTGTAGATCCCTGGGAAACCTGTGGAAGAAGGGGAGGAAGTAGGAGTGAGAGGGTTCCAAGGACACAACCAGAAAACCCACGGAATCAACTAACTTGGGCTCATAGCTGCTCATAGAGACTGAACATCAACCAGGGAGGGAGCCTCCATGGGACTGTCCTAGATAGGTTCTCTGCACATATACAGTTGTGTAGCTTTGCTTTCTTCTGGGACTCCTAACAGAAGAAGCAGGATTTGTCTCTGTTGCCTGCCTTTTGGACCCTTTCCTTCTACTGGGTTGCCTCATCTAGCTTTAATAGTATAGGAGGTGCCTAGTCTTACTGAAACTTACAATGCTATGACTGGTTGATATCCATGGGAGGCCTGCTCTTTTCTGAAGAGGAACTGGGGAGGAGTGAATTGAGGGGGGTGTGAAAAGGAGGTGGGGGAGGAGCTGGGATGAGAGGAAGGAAAAAAACCTGTGGTAGAGATGTTATATAAATGCATAATACATACATAGACACATACATACATCTATAAGGAACTTCTAAATACAGATCATTAAATTAATTCAACATTAATTGAATAGCTGTGCTGTGAGAAGTAAGATGAAGTATGTAACAGTAGAACAGAAGCATGTAGGAACTGCCAAGAGTCCTGGACATATTGCCAGAGCAGTTTTAACAGAGGTGTGCATAGCTGACATTATTGGGCAGTCATTAATGTCTAGAACATTAACTCTATTATATCCAATGCTCAAAATAATGCGGAAAATGAAGCATTTTCGGACACCTTTACAGTTAAGGAAATAACAATTATGAGCCATTGAATGACTTGCTTAAGGCTATAGGACAGGCTACAGTGTGATTTGAATATTTGCTTTCTCTGGATTCATGCACAGCTCCTACCTGTGGATACTTGTGCATCGCAGGGTCTAGGCAAGATTTTTGAATGTGCTTTGTGGTGTTTGTGAGTTTGCTTCCATTTGAACATGCGGGTGAAGATCATGGTGGCAGTTCCAAGCAAAGAACCTGTGACAACCCACATCAAGGGCAGAGGAACTGAAGGCACCTCCATGGAAAGGCGTCAGCTCCGAGAACTTAGGAAAGAGCTAAATGTTTGTGAAAATGCACCTGGAGAGCAGCCAGGTCCATTCTTGGGGTCTTTGACTCAAAAAAGTATTTGTTCAACAGGAGATGAGAGAAAGGATCCTGCATTAAAAGCTTGCATTTTCAAGATGGCTGAGCCAGGAGTCATACAGTGCCCAGTTTACAAACCAAGTAATTGCTTTATCTACTTTGGTGAATCTACACTGGAGGTCAGAAAACATAAGCCTGAAAGACAGTGGTTCTCAACCTTCCTAATTCTTAGAACCTTTAATACAGTTCCTCATGTTGCCAAAGACCCAACCATAAAATTATTCTTTTTGCTACTACATAACTGTAATTTTCTACTGTTATGAATTGTAATGTAAATATCTGATATGTGACCCCTGTGAAAAGATTGTTCAACCTCTCAAAGGGGTTATGACCCACAAGTTGAGAACCATGACTCTAAGTGTTGTTGTTGTTGTTTTAATACTTTATTGGATTGCAGTCATGAACATTGTTTCCACATTTTCTTTTTTTGTTGTTTTAAAATTTTTTCTTTATTGATATATTTTTTATTTATATTTCAAATGATTTCCCCCTTTCTGGGTCCCAACTTCTTTTCTGCCACAACAGAAATTGGATACTTGCCACAGACTACATGGTTTAACGCTCCCTCCTGTCCAATCTTCACCACCTCTGTTTTATGAACATGCTTTTCAATCTTGTTGTGTTACTCTAACAGTGTGCTGCAGCTGTTTACCCAGGATCCTTTGCTTCTGTGCATGTGTGTACTGATGATTCTCTCCAACATGATATAGCTACTCTGTTACACACACATTTTATCATATTGCATAGAGCCTTTAATTTAAGAGGCACTGAATTAAAACTGAGGAAATTTTAATGAACTGACTTATTTGGTATGTATTTGGTAATGAAAGTATCTCCAAAGGTAGAGGAAAATTAGATCAGATAATTCATTTAAAAAGATAATTCATCAGGAGAAGTTCTCAATTATTCCCTGATCACTTCTATATGCTGTATCATTAATGAAATGCTGTATCATTAGTGAAAATTTGAGAAAACAGGAAAGAATAACTAATCTAAAATCGCTCGAGTCTTTACTCTAATTATTAATTCTCTCTAATCCTTTCTTTCTACTCCCTTAAAACATACTTATTTGTGTGTGTGTGTGTGTGTGTGTGTGCGTGTGTGCATGCGTGCATGCATGCATGCACGCATGCACATACTAGAATGCAAGAGATTTGCAGGTCAGAAGACAATTTGTGAAGCTGTTTCTCTCCTTTTGCCTTTACTTGAGCTTCACTGGCCTATGTTTCCTTACAATTTTAATACAGACTTCTTTGTTAACTGAAATGCATTGAATGTTTACTTTTAATATTAAAAAAACAATGTTTTTCTATGACTCCCAGACTGTTTAATACTTAAGTACAGTCATCTCAACTGGTAGCAACCACTGGCTGAACAGTAATTGTGTTAATTGTATACTACCATATGTGTAGGATGGGGAGAGGAGGCCATCTACTCCCTCCCTCACTGTTGGTACAGCCTCACTAGTTGCCAGTAATCATTAGGAAATGAAAGGCAGCATACGGTGATCAGCAGTTTGCCCACTTGGCTGGGTATTGCAATCGCTGGGAAATCTTTCAAAAACTCGTGATGTCCAGGCAATACCCAATTCATCAAATAAAAATTTATGGATACAACCGGACATTATTGGACATTACTAATTTCTGAAGTGCTACCAGTGATCCCAAATAAGTAGTGGAAAGAACACAGATGTGATTTTTTTTTGAAATATAATTTCAAACTCAACTTTTGGCATTATTGAAGTAAATACTGGAATGTTTCAATTAGCTATCATTGGTGCTGTCTGTTTCCTTCATGTGTGTCCTGGGTTGGGGGCAATGGATGGAGGGCTCTAAATGAATTGTGTTCCTATTTGGCTTTTCTCTTTGCATAGGAGACTGCTGTGTGAGGAGGCTCTGTTTGCAGTGAAGTATAGAGTGTGTGAACTTGAGAAAGCAAAAAGACACCAAAAAGAGA
Organism: Apodemus sylvaticus; assembly: GCF_947179515.1. Taxonomy (NCBI): domain Eukaryota; kingdom Metazoa; phylum Chordata; class Mammalia; order Rodentia; family Muridae; genus Apodemus; species Apodemus sylvaticus. Next base: position 75,626,905 of record NC_067486.1, on the reverse strand, counting down.
ATAGGCATGGGGCAAGTCCATGTGGGACTTAGGGTGTACAAAGTAAATTTTAATACTGCAGCATGTAGTGTAAGGCCACTGAATCAGCAGTGGCATTTTGGATAGAGACTGGAAGGGCGAGCCTGGAGAGTCATCTTTCATTGCCTATTGGCTAGTTGCCAGGGATCAAGAGTCCAGAAAAATGTCATGTTTTTCTGGCATCTTGGTTAAAATCCAAGTATACTGCTGTAAATTTGAAGAGTAATTAACCCTATTACTTATTAGCTTCTATTAATATGTTTAACTTATTTGGCTCCTTAAAGGAAAGAGACAGTGACATATAAATTTAAATGATTCCTAGGAGGGAGTGGGTGCTAGATGAAGGAAGATAACAAGACTGACACTATCAGGAGAAGATAGGCCTATTTTGATCTTCTTCTTCTTCTTCTTCTTCTTCTTCTTCTTCTTCTTCTTCTTCTTCTTCTTCTTCTTCTTCTTCTTCTTCTTCTTCTTCTTCTTCTTCTTCTTCTTCTTCTTCTCCTTCTCCTCCTCCTCCTCCTCCTTCTCTTCCTCCTCCTCCTCCTCCTCCTCCTCCTTCTCTTCCTCCTCCTCCTCCTTTTCCTCCTTCTCTTCCTCCTCCTCCTCCTCTTCCTACTCCTCCTCCTCTTCCTACTCCTCCTCCTCTTCCTCCTCCTCCTCCTCTATTTCTTCTCCTTCCCCCTCCTCTTCTGTTTCTTCTTTTATTAATATACTTTACATCTTGATCATAGCTTCTCCTCTCTCATCTTCTCCATTACCTTCCTTCTCAACTCCCCTTCCAACCTATGCTCCCATTTTGCATTTCACCTCAGAAAAGACTCAGGAAAAGGAAAAACTTCTGTGGATGTTAACCTAGGCATATCAAGTTGCAGTAGGACTAGGTAGATCTTCTCCTATTGTGGCTTGCCAAGACAGCCCAGTGTGGGGAAAGGGAGACAAAGGCAGACAATAGAGTTAGATACAGCTCCTGCTCCTGCTGTTAGGAATCCCGAATGAAGACTGAGTTTTACAACTGTTACATATATGTTGAGGGTCTAGGTCTATCCCATTTCTGCTCTTTTTTTGGTGCTTCAGTCTCTGAGGGCCCCTCATGGGCCCAAGTTAGTTGATTTTTGAATGTTTTCATGTGGTGTGCATGATTTCTCTGACTCCTTCAATTCTTCATCTCTGTCATTCATTGTATGCTCCAAGCTGCACCCAATGTTTGACTGTGGGTCTCTGCATCTGTTTTGAATGGTTTCTGGTGAAGGCTTTCAGACAACTGTTATCCTAGGCTCCTGTCTGGAAGTGTAGCAGAATATCACTAATAGTGTCAGGGGGTTTGTTCTCTCGTGACAATAGTCTCAAGATGGGCCAGTCATTGGTTGGACATTGCCTCAATTTCTACAGGGTCTTTACCCCTGCACATCTTGTTGGCAGGAGAAATTGTGGGTCTAAAGTAGCTGCATTGATGTCCCAGTCCCTCCATTGCGAGTCTTTTCTGGTTACAAGAGGTGGTGCTTCAGTCTTTATATTCCCCATTGCTAGGAGTCTTAGCTAGGTCACCCACATAGATTCCTGTTGATAGATTCCTATTGTCTCTGTTTCCTAGCTCATCCCAGAGATGCCCCTGTTCCACTGATTCCATTTCTTTCTCCCTGTAATGTCTCTCTCTTATCTCCCTACTTGATTCCTTCTGCTCACTCTCTGTACCCTCTACCACCCAGTTACCCCATCTGTCCACCCTCAATGTTTAATCTATTTTTCCTTTTCAGTGAGATTTAAGTGTCCCCTCGTGGTTGGGCTCTCCTTGTTACTTAGGTTCTTTGGATTTGTGAAATGTAGCATGGCTATCTTGTACATTATGGGTATTATCCAGTTATAATTGAGAACATACCATATACTCACCTTGTCTGTATTAGTTAGAGGTTTACTGCTGTGAACAGATACCATGACCAATGCAAGTTTTATAAAGTCAACATTTCCTTAGGGCTGGCTTATAGGTTCAGAGGTTCAATCTATTGTCATTAAGGCAGAAGCATGGCAGCATCCTGGCAGGCAAGGTGTAAGAGGAAGTGAGGGTTCTGCATTTTTATCCAAAGAAAGTCAGGAACAGACTAGGCATCCTCAAGCATCTAGGAGGAAGATCACTAAGCCCAACCCCACAGTAACATACTTCCTCCAGCAAGGACACATCTTCTAATAGTAACACTCCCTGGGATGAGCATATACAAACCATCAAATTGTCTTTCTTGGCTTGGGTTACCTCACTCAGGATGGCTATGTTCTTTTGCCATTCATTTACCTGCAAATTTCATGATGTCCTTGTTTTTAACAGCTGAGTAATATTCCACTTTGTAAATGTACCAGATTTTCTTTATTGATTCTTCATTTAAGAGACATCTAGGTTGTTTCAAATTTCTGACTATTTTGAAGAAGATGCTATGAATATATTTGAGCAGGTATCCTTGTGGTATGTTAGAGCATCTTTTGGGTATATGTCTGGAGTGGTATAGCTGGGTCTTGAATCTATTTCAATCTAGATCTATTTCAAATGTTCTGAGAAACTGCCAAATTGATTTCCAAAGTAGTTGTATGAGTTTGCACTTCCACCAGCAATGGAGAATTATTTCCCTTGTTCCATGACTTTACCACCATGTATTGAAACTTGAGGTTTTGATCTTGGACATTCTGGCATGTGTAAGAGAGGATCTCAGTGTACCTAACCAAGTAAGTGAAAGAACTGTATGACAAAACTTCAAGTGTTTGAAGAAAGAAATTAAAGAAGATATCACTAGATAGAAAATTTTACCATGCTCATATACTGGCAGGTTTACCTAATAAGATGGCCATCTTACCAAAAGCAATCTATAGATTCAATGCAATTCCCACCAAAATTCCAGAACAATTCTGTATAGACCTTGAAAGAGGAATTCTCAACTTCATATTGAAAAACAAAAAACTCAGTAGAGGTAAAACAATGATGTACAATCAAAGAACTTCTGGAGGTATCAACATCCCCTAGCTCAAACTGTACTACAGAATGATAGTAATAAAACAGACAGATTCATCAGTGGAATTGAATTGAAGACCCAGATGTAAACCCACACACCTATGGACACTTGATTTTTGACAACAAAGTCAAAACTTTACAATGGAAAAAAAAGAAACCATTTTCCACAAATTGTGCTGGTCTAACTGGATGTCTGCCTGTGGAAGAATGCAAGTAGATCCATCTCTATCACCCTGTATAAAACTCAAGCCCAAGTTGGTCAAAAGCCTCAACATAAAACCAGATACACTGAATTTGATAGGTACAGTGGAGAATAATCTTGAACTCGCTGGCACAGCAGACAACTTACTGAACAGAACACCAATTGCTCAGTCACTAAAACCAACAGTTAATAAACTGAAAGGCTTCTGTTAGGCAAAGGATACCGTCAAAATGACAAAGTGACAAGCTACAGTATGGGAAAAGATCTTTACCAACACTACATCCGACAGAGGGCTGATATCTAAAATATATAAATGACTCAAGAAACTAGACGTCAATAAACAAAATGGTCCAATCAAAAATGGGGTACAGTTTTAAACAGAGAATTCTCAACAGAGTGGTATTTAATGGGTGAGAAATACTAAAAGAAATATTTAAAGTCCTCAGTCATTAAGGAAATTAAAATCAAATTGACTACTGTGATCTTTTAAAGAGGAACTTGGGAGACACATAAGCAGGATTCCACTCATTGAGAATTCCCTTTTTGTGTTTCACTCCAATTTTAAACATGATACTGGAGAAAATTTGTGAATTCAGGAAAGCATTTAGTAAAAACTACTCAACTATAATCATTCTATAATGTTTCTCTTTCTCATATGTAATTTTTTTCTTTTAGTTCTTGAGAATTCCTTATAGTGCATTTGATTCTATTCAATCCCAACTTCTCTCAGGTCTACCATCACTTTCCTCATTTTAATTTGGAATTCACAGCGTCTGGTTTGTGCTGCTCATACACTCTAGGATGTATGAGTTCAGGATCCTGGTTGACCTACCAGAGGTCACACCCATGAAAAATACTGTCTTTCCTTCTCCTAGAATCTATCAATTACAAAATAACTCCTTAATTAGGAGTGGGACTTTTTGCCCACTTCCCCTCTCCATGTGGGAATTTTGTCTCATGTGAGTTTGCCTCTTTCCTGCCTATGATGTTTCCATTGCTGTGAATTATAATGTGTAACTTCTGTTATGCCCAGAAAACAATGTTTTCTTTTCATCATCCATTGCCTTTAGCTCTTAACATCTTTATACTGCTTCTTTCTTGGTTATCTCTGAACTTTGGGAAGCAGTGGGGTAATATAGATGTCTTGTTTAGGGTTGAGGATTCAGGAATCTCTTATTCTCAATATCTGGAGCTATTGTGGGTCTCAGCATAACCAATTATTCTCTGGTTTGTTTTAAGGTTTGTTCTACCGAAGTGACCTATACCTGATACTGTTATAAGTACCAAAAACCTATGGATAGACAAATCCTAGGTACTAGGGGAGAACCTACCACTATTGTTCTGTTAATTGGACATAGTATTAAACTGCCTCCTAAAGATTAGTCTATCTCTCAACTCTCATCAGCAAAGCTTATTCAGTGAATGGTGAATGTAATCTTTCTTCTTAATATTAATACTTCCTTGTCCTTTATTTCTGTCATTTAAAAAGGGTTGTTTGTTGGTAGGAATACATTTAGCATTTATTTCTATTATTCACCAGTAATATTATCCTGTTGTTCTCAGATTGCCAACACCAAATGGGCACCTGCTGTTCCCTCTCTGTGCTTCAGAGGAAGTGGAGACTGTCAGGATGGACTGTGGTATGGTTGTGCATTACCCCCAAATTAACTGATACTTCTTATGAACAAAGGAGAAAAGTAAGGAATAGCTCACTGATACTGTGAGAAGAGACATTACACAATCAAGCATGTGCTCATTTCTGAGTATGAACTATACCTTTAAATATTGATAACAGTCCCATTGGGTATACATATCTCTGTATCTACACCTAAAATCATTTTGGACAACTGGTGAAGTGTAATGACAAGGTGATTTTGAAATAGCCTTTTCAACAAATGGTGCTGGTTCAACTGGAGTTCAGCATGCAGGAGAATGCAAATTGATCCAGTCTTATCTCCTTGTACTAAGCTCAATTCCAAGTGGATCAAGGACCTCCACATAAAACCAGTCACACTGAAACTAATAGAAAAGAAACTGGGGAAGACCCTTGAGGACATAGGCACAGGGGAAAAGTTCCTGAACAGAACAGCAATAGCTTATGCTCTAAGATCAAGAATTGACAAATGGGACCTCATAAAATTACAAAGTTTCTGTAAGGCAAAGGACACCATCAAAAGGACAAAACGGCAACCAACAAATGGGAAAAAGATCTTCACTAATCTTACATCTGATAGAGGGCTAATATCCAACATATACAAAGAACTCAAGAAGTTAGACCCCAGGGAACCAAATAACCCTATTAAAAATGGGGTACAGACCTAAACAAAGAATTTTCACCTGAAGAAATTCGGATGGCCAAGAAGCACCTTAAGAAATGCAAATCAAAACAACCCTGAGTTTTCACCTCACACCAGTCAGAATGGCTAAGATTAAAAACTCAGGAGACAGCAAGTGTTGGTGAGGATGTGGAGAAAGAGGAACACTCCTTCACTGCTGGTGGAATTGTAAGATGGTACAATCACTATGGAAATCAGTCTGGCGGTTCCTAAGAAAACTGGACATGGCACTTCCAGAGGACCGTGCTATACCTCTCCTGGGCATATACCCAGAGGATTCCCCAGCACGCAATAAGGACATATGCTCCACTATGTTCATAGCAGCCTTATTTATAATAGCCAGAAGCTGGAAAGAACCCAGATATCCCTGAATGGATGAATGGATACAGAAAATGTGGTATATATACACAATGGAGTACTATGCAGCAATTAAAAACAACGAATTCATGAATTTTTTAGGCAAATGGATGGAAATGGAAAATATCATCCTAAGCGAGGTAACGCAATCACAAAAGAATACACATGGAATGCAATCATTGATAAGTGGATATTAATTAGCCCTGAAGATCTGAATACTGAACATACAATTAGCATATCAAATTATTCCCATGAAGCAGAAAGAAGATGGCCCTAATCCTGGAATGGCTTGATCCAGCATTGTAGGGGAGTACCAGGACAGAGAAAAGGGAGGGGGAAAGATAGGAGAATGGATGGAGAGAAGAGGACTTATTGGATATATGGGGAGGGGGGAACTAGGAAAGGGGAAAGCTTTTAGATTGTAAACAAAGAATATAGAAAATAAAAAATATATATAAAAAGAAATATAGATAATGTTTTTCCTTAAAAAGGCTCATCAGTAATTGTTGTTTTCTCATTTGTTTTTTGGTTCAGTGCTTCACCAAAATCTATAGGGGCCCAAATAGTCATCAAAAGCAAGACCAAGAAGCTCTACACAAAACAGCAAGGGAGGGAGTTTCAGTCACCTGTCATAAAATACCTGATAGGATGACTGGCACAACTGTGAGAAATTCCTCAGACTTTGGAATCTAGAAGAGAAGTCTTAGCACTGAGTGAGTTTGTTTCTAGTGAGGCCTGTGATTCTGGCTTGTGACCTTCTGTCCCCTCTTGGGGCTTTCTTCATTCCTCTTCTGCACTGGAGTCATTCCTCTACTTATAAGGACATCTTGTCCTATCAGATTGATGGACCCTCTTTCTAAACTCATTCAACATTAAATTCCTTAAAAGGTTAACTCCACATATAGACAGACACATTGATATTGAGTTTTGACATACAAATTTTTGGAGCATATGGCTGAATTTTTAATAAGGAACAAGTGTTGCCCTTTGAAGGCAAGTGAGGTTTATAGCAGGCTTTGGTATCAGGAATATTTTTTTTTCAAACCATGTAGACAAAACCACGGAGACAAGAATAACACCATGTTTTGGGAAGGGTGAGTAGTGTTTAAACTCAGCCAGAGCAGGAGATTTATGGAGAGATTTAGGAAGAAAATTTGAGAAGAGAAATTAAGTCACAGATGATGGCTAATGAAGTGGGATGATGCTGTATCACATGACATGAAAACAAATTAAGAGATGGTGTAGGTCATGACATGGGCCAAAACTGCCCTATGGACAGGACATGAGTATGAAGGATGTGATGGAGGGGAGAGGGTCAAGATGAGAGGCAAGGAGTCCAATGAAGAGGTCACCAAGTGATCAATGATATGTTTTCTAGAGGCAGAGGCCTAAATGTATTGTCCACAGGTCCACGCTGTGTGAATTTAAACATGACTTGTGTCACTTGTATCCACAAATAACATTAGGAAAATGACTATTTCTCTGACTTTTGAATCTGTTAGAGTCATGTGGGCTGGTGAAAGTTTTATGACTGAGTATCAAGTTAGCAAAAATACCTAAGGTATTTAGAAAATAGTGGACATGCAGCAGAGTGTTTGCTTCTAGATTGAAGGTGGAAAAATCAAGAGAGAAAAGTCTCAAATCTGCATGTTCCTTTTGTCTGGATCAACTTGAAAATAAACATTTTTACTAACGATTCCTGTGGTTTCCACTGTATTTTTGTCTTTCACATGCCTCTTCTTGTCAGCAATTGGATTTCCATAGTCTGTCCTGCTATGACACATTTTGACCCTGGCAAGAGAAACCAGAATATCCCTCCAATATTGAAAATACCTACAGGCAATCAATAAATATTTTTCACTTGGGCATTCAGCTGTTCAACATATTTGCATCTATACTACATAAGGTGTTTAAATAGAAAGTTAAAATTATACAAAAAGTTTCATTTTGTATATTCCCTTGAACAACTAGACTAGAGTGAACCAAAACACTATAAAATCTGAGCATGAACATAAACACATGCATGGTGAATGCAAGACAAGCCATTGGAGGTGTTATTATTGTGATTGAAAATATTGTCAAGTTGAAGTTCTTTGCTAGGCTTTCAACATACAGACTCACATTCCTGTATAATCACGGCAGTGATCCATGCTTTTGGTGGATGGTGTTTGGACTCAGCTTGAGTTAGTCTGTGTTTGGATGAATTATGTAAAATCCCCAAATCATGTGTTTTGTAAACATGAAAAAAAAAGTGATTCCAATGGATGGGAAAAGTTGTTCCAAATTGGGAAAATGGAAAAATCAGGGCCAGATGGATGTGTGTTGGAAAGCTTAAAATGCTAGTATTCTGAACAGTGAGCTTGCATCCTCTCTCCTGTCTTAAAGTGAAGGATTACCTTTTTCTGGCTCCCGAGAACTGGAGAAAGGGCCATTTAATTTTTGTTTATTTAGCATTTTATTAAATATTTATAACTGAGAACCTGATGGATGCTGATTCCGCAGTGTCTCAGGAGCATCGAGTACCACAGCTGAGATGTCTACTTATAAAACTCAGCCCCCTGTCTTTACATGTCCAGAGTCAGGAAGTCATAGCAACAGCATCAGACTCGAACATCCCTTCCTCAGCATACAGACATGGGAAGAGTCACAGAAGGGCACTAGTTAAACCCTCAGAGGCCTGGCTTAAGCAGGAGAAAAGATTATGACTGTGATTCTGTTTTATTTAAGACCTTCATATTATAACTCATAGCTAAGGAGGCAATATCTGGCTTTCACTTTCTCAACAACTCCCAACTATTTTTGATTATAGACACTGTCCCCTTTAAGTCTCATTTGTGTTTGTGCTTTACCCTAAATGGTGTGTGCTAATATGCCTTACACAGCATCACTGATATCACATATTGGGGTATGGTTCGGAGAATATTGCCTGAAAAATGACAAGCCCAGCACATGGTAGCATGATCAATAGCATCTGTAGGCATGGATGAATGGTAGTCACTTATGCTTGCATTAGCCACAGTACAACATTGGGCCCACCATCAAGGAACCCTGTAACCAGCAGACAGTACTGAACATGCATAAACACCTGGCCCCCAAAGAAGATTATGCTAAGTATTTAAATGAATGAACCAAGTGTCTGGGATCAGAGGAGCCAGCCAGGAAGAGATTTACCTTTCTCCCTGTCTCTGGTCATGGTCTATTTCTTACTGAAAGTGTAACAGAGTAAACAGTTTCCCCTGGAGTTTGTGAGGTGGATGAGGGGATTTATAAGCAAAGTGAAAAGTATGAGGATAAACGTAATGAAAACTGAACTTTTTTTGTTTATTGTACAACTGTTAATATGATAATTTCTACTCCCCATAATAGGACATGTAGAGAAATATTATCCCTACCACTACCCCCCACAACAACTTTGGAAATTTAAATTGATTCAAAGAGGTTAAAAAAAATCAGCTCTGAACGTAATGGAGAATGTGTCCTTGTTAAATGTTGGAGCATCTTTTGGGTATATGCTCAGGAGTGGTATAACTGGGTCCTCAGGTAGCACTATGTCCAATTTTCTGAGGAACTGCCAGACTGATTTCCAGAGTGGTTGTCCCAGTTTGCAATCTCACCAACAATGGAGAGTGCTCTGCTTTCTCCACATCCCAGCTAGCATCTTCTGTCTCCTGAGTTTTTGATCTTTGCCATTCTGACTGGTGTGAGGTGGAATCTCAGGGCTGTTTTGATTTGCATTTCCCTGATGACTAAGGATGTTGAACATTTTTTTTTACATGCTTCTCAGCCATTTGGTACTACTCAGTTGAGAATTCTTTGTTTAGCTCTTTAGTTCATTTTTTTAAATAGGGTTATTTGGTTCTTTGGAGTCTAACGTGTCCAGTTCTTTGTACATATTGGATATTAGTCCTCTATCAGATGGAGGGTTAGTAAAGATCTTTTCCCAATCAGGTGGTTGCAGTTTTGTCCTATTGACAGTGTCCTTTGTCTTACAGAAACTTTGCAATTTTATGAGGTCCCATTTGTCAATTGTTGATCTTAGAGCATAGGCTATTGGCGTTCTTTTCAGGAAAATTTCCCCTGTGCCCATGTATTCAAGACTTTTCACCACTTTGTCTTTTATTAAATTAAGTGTATCTTGTTTTATGTGGAGGTCCTTGAGCCAATTAGACTTGAGCTTTGTACAGGGAGATAAAGATCGTACAATTTGTATTGTTCTGCATGCTGACCTCCAGTGGAACCAGCACCATTTGTTGAAAATGCTATCCTTTTTTGACTGGATGGTATTAGCTCCTTTGTCAAAGACCAAGCGACAGTAGGTGTGTAGATTCATTTCTGGGTCTTCAATTCTGTTCCATTGATCTGTACTAGTACCATGCTGTTTTATTACTATTGCTCTGTTATACAGCTTGAGGCCAGAGATGGTGATTCCTCCAGAAGTTCTTTTATTGTTGAGAATAGTTTTCACTATCCTGGGTTTTTTGTTATTCCAAATGAATTAGAGAATTGTTCTTTTTAACTCTATGAAGAATTGAGTTGGAATTTGGATGGGGATTGCGTTGAATCTGCAGGTTGCTTTCGGCAGGATGAACATTTTTATTATACTAATACTGTCACAATCTATAAGAATGGGAGATCATTCATCTTCTGAGTTTTCTTTAATTTCTTTCTTCAGGGAATTGAAGTTCTTGTCATATAGATCTTTCACTTGCTTGGTTAGAATAACACTAAGGTATTTTATATTATTGCAACTATTGTGAAGGATATTCTTTCTCTAATTTCTTTCTCAGCCTTTTTATCCTTTCAGGAGAGGAAGGCTACTGATTTGTTTCAGTGAACTTTATTATATCCAGCCACTTTACTGAAGTTACTTATCAGGTTTAGGAGCTCTCTGGTCAAATTTTTGGGGTCACTTAAGTATACTATCACATCATCTGCAAATGGTGACATTTTTACTTCATCCTTCCTTCTCCTTGGGCATCATTTGATACGTGAATTGTTTCTTGGGCATTCTGACTCCTGGTTTGGATGATTCTTAGTATAGTTCTTCTTGTTTCTAATTGGTTGATTTCAGCCTGACACATGCTCCACGATGTTCCTAGCAGCTTTATTTATAATAGCCAGAAGCTGGAAAGAACCCAGATGTATTTCAACAGAGGAATGGATACAAAAAAAAGTGGTACATTTACACAATGAACAACTACTCAGCTATTAAAAACAATGAATTCATGAAATTCTTAGGCAAATGAATGGAATTAGAAAATATCATACTGAGTGAGGTAACCCAGACACAAAAGAACACACATGGTATGCACTCACTGATAAGCGGGTATTAGCCCAAAAGCTAGAAACACCCAAGATATAATTCTCAGACCACGTGAAGCTCAAAATAAGGAAGACCAATTTGTGGATGCTTCAGGGTTCTTAGAAGGGTGAACAAAATACTCACTGGAGGAAATACAAAGACAAAGGGTGGAGCACAGACTGATGGAAAGGCCATCCAAAGACTGCCCCACCTGGGGATCCATCCCATATATTGACACCAAATCCAAATACTATTGTGGATGCCAAGAAGTATTGGCTGACAGGAGCCCATTATAGCAGTCTTCTGAGAGACTCCGCCAGTACCTGAAAAATACAGAGGTGGATGTTCATTCAACCATTGAGCTGAGCATGGAGACACCAATGGAGTAGTTAGAGAAAGGACTGAAGGAGCTGAAGGGTTTGCAATCCTATATGAAGAACAACAATATCAACCAATTAGACCCTCCAGAGCTCTCAGGGAATAAACCACAAACCAAAGAGAACACATGGTGAAACCATGGCTTCAGTAACATGTGTAGCAGAGGATGACCTATTCTGACATCAATGGGAGGTGAGACCCTTGGTTCTGAGAAGGCTAGATGCCTCAGTGTAGTTGAATACTAGGGTGGGGAGGCAGGAATGGGTGGGTGGGGGAACACCCTCATAGAAGCAGGGAGAGGAAAGATGGGATAGGGGATTTTCAGAGGGTAAACCTGGAAAGGGGATAACGTTTGAAATGTAAATAAATTAAATACCCAATTTAAAAAAAAGCAGCTCAACGAACGGCAAGCTGAGATGACAAACACAGGCACCTGGAATTGTGGTACAGTTCTGAGATGTGATAGTTCATGCTGCTGTTGCTTCTGATGAACAGAATAGGGAATGAACAGTATAGGATGTTGATATTAGAAAGTAGCCAGTATGAACTGACATCAACAGAAACCAACAAGACCTCAGCATAATTAATGTCAACCTGTATCCCTGATGGTGTTTAGTGTAGAACAGACACAAGCAATTCTATATCTTTCCCTGACAGGTATATACAACCTTAATTAATGGGTTAATGGTTTTTAGAAAAGAAACAAAAAGGTAATGAAAAGTGTACAAATGAATTGAAAATTCCAATCTAAATTTGGGGACGTTTTGCTTGTTTGTTTGGTTTTGCACTAGGTATAGGAGAAGAAACCAAAGGAATTTCCATTCTTGTCTTATTTTTATTTTTATTTTTTTTAACTTTATCTGATGCTCCTGATGTGTTCTGTGCTTCACTAAAGAAAAGAAGTTGATCTTGAATCTTGTTTTCTAAATGAGGGAGACTCTATGTCATCATTTATTTCAGTTTTCCACCATTAATTGAGAATTAGGTGAGAGAATTATTCAGGCTTCTTCCAATTTTAGCAAAAGACAACTAAACCCTAAACATAACTACATTCAAAATGCACTGTTAAATATACATTTAAATTCAACTGGTGCAATGGTCCACATTTAGAATCACTTAGTAACAGAGTCTTAATGGGTGGGTAATTTTCTAGATCAGATTGGTCTAAAGCCAAGTTTATGGAGATGTATCTTGATTACATCTGCCAAAGAAGAAAGATGGTTTATCCACAGTGGGCGGCACTATTCCACAGCTGGAGGATCTTTAACTGCAAAATAGAGACCTTTAAGCCCAAGCATACATGCAATAATTTATTGCTCTCTTTCTGATTGTGGATGTGATATAAGAATTCACTGAACCTTTTGCTACTTTGATTTCCCTGCTATGGAAATAACTTCAATCTAAAATACCCCCTTATCTCCTAATCTGCTTTTGTTAAGGTGTTTTATCATAAACATAGGAAATAAAACTAAGGTAGAAATTGGTACCAAGAAGTAGAGCCATTACAGTGATAAACCTGATCACATTTCCTCTACTAATTTTGGAAATGTTTTAGAGTTGGTAGTATAACTTGTCAGTCTCATAACTTCATCCATGTGGCACTGATTTCAAAAACAAAGAAGCAAGATTGTGTATGTGTGTGTGTGGGGGGAGGTCAAGGAGAGTAACCGAGGCCAAGTATTATGCAGAAGGCTTTGAGCCTCTGACAAGACTCTGGGAGGTAATTGTATTAGGCTACAAATAGCAGTTGCAATGGAAGTCCCAGGATGCTAGAGATGTTAGGGACATGAGTGTTCTTTCAAGGAGAGGTGTAGAAGTTGAGTGGAGTCAGCCTAAACCAAAGAGAAAAACCGTGTGTACTGCACATGGTAGAGCTAGAGAGGTGCAGCTATTCTAGCCCTTTTTGCACAGTCTGTTTACTTATGAGCCCCAGGTACCAGACATGGAGCTGCACCAATTTATGTTTTCACTGCTGGGTTTTGAATTTGCATTAGTGTGATTTTTTTTTGTGCCCTGATTCTTCTCTTTTGAAATACTAAAATATAGTATGTTATTATATGTTGGAAGTATGCAACTTGCTTTTGATTTTATAGGATCTCACAAGTAAAACATTTTGAACTTTTAAAGTGTTAGAATAAAAAAAGCAAGCATTATGTGGATGGGTGCATTTCTGCTTGTCAGTGTGTGCAATACATACTTCAAGGAGTCTGTGGACGCAAGAAGAAGACATTGGTTACCTTTGAACTGGAGTTTTATTGAGCCACCATGTAGATGCTGGGAAGTAAACACTAGTCCTCTGTGAGAGTAGTAAGGATTATAAGATATTGAGCCATATAATACATAGTAAACTCTCAAGGGCTGGGTTTTTAGAGATGATGATGATTTTTGAAGTTATACTATCTTGTATATTATGAGATAAATATGAGACTTGGAACAAGAGATGGAACATTTCAATGTAGAAGTGATGTGCTTATGTGTTTTCTTAGCAAGGGGTAGTGTTGTGCTGGCTGATCTTTCATTGTTGATACAACCTAGAATCACTGGCAAAGGGATTTCTCAGTGAGAAATTGTACATTGGAGTAACTTGAGGACATGTCTATAGGAGATTGTCTTAGGACTTTATTGCTATGAAGAGACACCATGGCATAGGCAAATCTTACAAAGACAAATATTTAATTGGGATTGGCCTATAGTTTCAGAAGTTTAGTCCATTATCATCATGGTTGGAAGCATGGCAGCATGCAGGCAAACAAGGTGCAAGAAGAATAGCAAGTTATATATTTTGTTTAGAAGGCAGCAAAAGGAGACTGGACTTCCACATTGGATAGAACTTTAGTATAGGAAACCTCAAAGCCCACCCCAACACTGATATACTTCCTCCAACAAGATCACACCTCCCAATAGTGCTGCTCTCTATGGGCCAAGCATTCAAACACAGCCTTGGCTTGGAGAGGGGTTCCTGAGAGAAGGGGTGTTTGACTGCAGCAAAAAAACTCAAAGTCAATCTGGAGTACAAACTAATGGCCTATGTTCTGATTGAGACAGTTTTCTAGACAGCCCCCTGCTTGAGACAGCTCTCTCTTGCTAGAAAAACAATTTTAAAAACTCTCTGGATAGCTCACAGCTTGCAGAAGCAAAGCCCAGCCCTTTATTTACATATCAATTCAGTCCTTTACTCCAGGTTCCCTTTTGATTATCCTACAATCAGCATTCCATGAGCTTAGTCCCTTGATTCTTAGAAAGAGACTGCAAGCACATTTTCTTTTTAAAGCATTGCAAGTGAATTCAGAGGTCTTCTTGCCTTTGTAAACACAGACAGATTCTTCCTCAGATTACCATTCCCACCTTCCATGGGCCCAAACTAGCTCTGTCCCAGGTTGACCAAGAACTCAGGAATCTGCCTGCCTTTGTATTCACAAACAATAAACTTAGTTGTGTGGGATCTTGCCCTGTGACCACCACTCCCCGAAATCTCTTTATCTTTCTTCCTTAATATCTTTCTGACAAGCTGACTCATAGTGTAGCTGCCTTTGTTCTTTTACATCCATAAAGCTCCTTATAAAATGTGTATTGCATCCTTATGTTTTGAATAGTTGAGAAATTATATATTCTTGAACTCATGTTTTCCAAGTTCTTTCCTATAGCCTTAAGGGGTCTATTGAAGGCCACATTGTTTACCATTTTCACTAAGGACATAGACATTGTTGTTTTTTCTGTGCAAAGGTCCGTCTGTCTACTCAGGTCACCTGTCTGTCCTATGCATGGGCTACGGGGATGCGGTGGAGACGTGGGCTGCAATGAGATACACCAGGCCAAACAGTTCCACATGGGACTTTATTTAAGATGGGGAAAGGGGTAGTGGGCAGGAAGAAGAAAGGAAAGAGAGAGAAAAGAGGGAGGGGGAGAAACACTGCCCAGTTATATACGGGTGATGACATAATTACAGGTAAAGGTGGGCCATTGAATTCTAGGTATATGGCGGCTGTTGCCTTGGCAACAGACCTATACACTGTCCTAATTGTCGCCTGTATGACGTCACAGGCCTCGCAGGTCTTGGTACCAACAGACATACCCTGATCTCCCAGACTCATGATGTTTTTAATTATCATGAAGTCACTAATGTTGGCAGGGAGAACATTCTCTGATAACCTTGGCAGAGAGAATGTTTTCTGAAGGAGGAATACACACACACACACACAGGCACACACGTGCATGCATGCACACACACAAACACACATACACACACACACACACACACACACACACACACACACACACACACACATGCACACCTCACATCCAGCAACCACCAGAACTCATGGAAGCCCATCTCTTCTTGGTTTTGCTGCAGGGATAGAAAACTATGACATACCCTCCCTTCCACATGGCCATTCATGACTTAGCAGGGGTCATACCTATTCAAACCACCACAAGGATCATCTTGACTAAATTAATTGAGGTGAAAAGACCTGCCCACTTATAGGTGATTCCACTCTGTAGGAAGGAAATGTAAAAGGATAGAGAAGGCAAACAAACCACAAGCAGAAATGCATTCCTTATTCTCTGTGCCTGATTATGGATGTTATGTGGCCATATCTCTCAAGATTCTGTTATTGGTCTTTCTATGCTGTGATAGATTGTAACTTGGAACTGTAAGAGGAAATAATCCCTGCCCCCACTTTAATTTTCTTTTGACAGTGTATTGTGTCATAGCAAGAAGAAAATAAGATAACTGGGAATCCTGTGGGTTTTTTTTTCTTTCTGGTAACATTGTTGTTGAGGTTTTATGCACACATCAATCTCAGAAGTTCTAAATAGTCTCTGGAATAAAAAAAATCAGAATATTAAACTTTCCCATCCAGTTAATTAAGATAAGGTAATAATTTGCTTTCAGGTAAAGCCAAATCCATTTTCCCATTCTTCCCAGTATTACTTCCAATGGAGTTGACTATAAGTAAAGTTGTAGGTAATCAATTCAAAGACAAAATAATCCTTGGAAATTTTACTCTACAGCTACCTATTCTCTCAAGGAGAGAGACGACATCCTTCCTCAGAACCAAGAAAGAATCAGTCTCAGGTCACCATTAGTCATCTTTCTCTGGGGGCAATGTCAGGTCTCTCATCATTGATGGTCCTGAGTTAAAAACAATGTCAGGCCTCCATCATTAATGACACTCTTATATACATGTCACAGTAACATAAAGGAAAATAATGTTTAATTCATTATTTCATATTAGTTCCTAGGTTTCAGAAATTAAGTTTGTTTTACATAATACGTAGCAGATATATAGTTTTGCAATTACTGGACATTATTAATGTATTTTATTCTTAATAAAATTTCTCCTACTCATCAATCTTCTGAACAGCCTATATTATCATCATAGTATTTTACAGATGAGGAAATAAAGGCATAGACCTATTTAATAAATTGCATAAGATCATGTAGCATTATAAAGACAGAACCAAAAGACCAATTGTCTAGCTGCAGAGTGTGTGCTTTGCCACAGTATGAAGGGGTTTGACCCCAGTGTCGAGTTCTGTCAACAATGACCAGAAGAAATATTGAATAAAAACTCAAAAGGAACTATCAAAACTGTAAAGTTGAAAACTGGACACAATTACTTCTATGTACCTTGTAGAATATATGCCATATATGCACATGATATATGTATGATAAATGTTATATATGTTTGTTTGTAAATGTTACAAATTTAGGACAAACAAAAAGATATGGACATCTCTGAAGGCAAGATGTGTAACACTATATTGTAGGTTGAACATTTTGTCTAGTTCTCTTTTTCTCCGTACCCTACCCTGGTTGGCTGAACTATTTTTATTGTAGGAATCATACAAATGCCAATGAAGGGCTTCATTTGGCCAGCTTCTGATGAATGACTACTGTGTTCCAGGCACTGTACTGTGTGTATGTGGAAGAGTTTGCGAAAACAAGAAAACGAATCCAACATAATCCCTATTTGCAAACCAAGAAGGCAGAGAATATATACAGCATATTAAAATGTTTTTCAAGCAAAGACGTTCTTTGAAAACTCTTCAAAGAACTTTATTTATGAGAACAGCAGCAATAACAATAATAAAATGGGCAATAAAAAGAAAATAATGGCCTATGGGAAACAGGGAAATATTGTTGTGTTAGGAATAGCTACTAATAAGACTGACTGAAAGGAATAGTGAGGTAAACATTACTAAAGTAAGGTGTGGTAAGTAGAATAAAACTCCTCCTCCTCACATGCATACACCTCCTAAACTCTGGAACCTAGAAATACGTGACCTTGCATGACAAGAGGAAATTTACTGATGTCATTAAATTTTATGTATACAAGAAATGCAGGTACAGGGGATGGAGCAGGGAATGAGAGAATGGTCAACCAATAACTGACCCAACTTGAGACCCAGACCATGGAAAAGCACCAGTCCCTGACACTATTAATGATACTCTGTTATGCTTGAAGACAGGAGCAAGTTGTCTTTTGAAAGTCTCCACTCAGGAGCTGACTCAGACAGATACAGACACCCACAGTCAAATAGTGGATGGAACTTGGGGACTCTTGTAGAAGAACAGGAAGAAGGATTACTGGCCTGGACAGGGATAGGAACTCTACAGGAATATCAACAATGTCAACTAACATGGACTCTTGGGGGCTCTCGGAGCCTGAACCACCAAGTAAAGAACATACACTAGACTGGACATAAGCCTTCCGGTTCATATGTAGCAGATGTGCAGCTTGGCATTCATGTAGGTCCTGAACAACTGGAATGGGGGCTATTCCAATAGCTGTTGTCTGTATGTGGGGTGTGGCTGCCTTGTCTGGTCTCAGTTAGAGAGAAAGCACCTAGCCCGCCAGGGTGGGAGTGATACCCAAGGGGACCCCCAGATCAGAGGAGTAGAGGAGTGGGAGAGGGAAGGATTGTGGGAGGGGGTGACTGGGAAGAGAGTAGTGAATAGGATGTAAAGAGAATAAGTATAAAAAAATTGTATTAAATTACAAAAATAAAAACATTTAATAAAAATGTTACAAATATGTTAAGATAGGAAATTTGCTCTGGACTATTCAATGTGCATAATGTAGTCACAAGAGTCTTTAGGACAGAGGAAACAATTGGAGTCCAAAGTGGAGTGCTGACACTGAATAGAGGTTGACATTATGCTAGGAAGGATAAAGGTGATTTTTTTTAATGCCATAAAAAGAGGAAGAGATTCTTCCCTGGGGACTGAGAACAAATGAAATCTTACCACCTTGAATGTAAGACTCCTCTCAAACTGTGTGAAATTAATTTAGGTTGGCTTAGGCCATTAATATTAAGCTGTTACAGAAACATGGAAATCAAATATGCATGAAGTGAAGCGGTGTGTTTCTCTCTTAAATGTGAATGGAATTGTAGGTGGTCCTTGACTAGTGAGAGGGTTTGCTTCACTAGGTGCCAAGAATCCCGACTGTTTGTATTTGGCAGACTTCCCCTGGAAAGGTGTTGCTTTCGTCTGTGGTCCATAATGTCTCACAAGCACACATGTTTTTAGCAGATGGATGAAGGAAGACAAAAAGAAAAGTTTGATCTCTTTAGGAAAAATTCCAGAGATCACACACATCACTTCACACACACACACACACACACACACACACACACACACACACACACTCTGGCCACATGGCCACGACATGGGGGAGGCTGGGAGATTTTACCTTTGTGTGGCATTCTGCCAAACTAAAAGCCAGGAGCTCTGTTGCTCAATGAAGGACTGAGAGACAATGCTGGAGACCGTTAATCAAGTATCTTAACAATGTGTTACTCAGGTCACTGGAAACTAAAAGCATAGCATTTATGCTTTATGCTATGGAATCTTGATAATACCAAGGCCTGGGAGATGCAAGGGATGATAAAAGTCACACAACACAAAAGGTTGGAACATTTATTCACTTTTAAATTTTCAGTGATTTAAATATAGATATAAATATTAATGATATGAAAAATCACCATAGGATATTAATGACTGAATGAATGATTAGTAGCTAGAGAATATTTAGTTTTTGTTTTCAAATGAAACCTGTACCAGGATTTAAAAAGCAGAAGTCATATGAACAGGAAACACAAGACATGTTGGTAGAAACAAGTTCTAACAAGATCTAGGGAATAGCTTAGTAGCAGAGCCACTGACTGGCATGTGCGATGCTCTGGATCCTATCCAAACACCACAGTAAAGAAGTTCTAGCAAACTAGTCATTACTGTAAACACACATAAAGCAAATAGCAATAAAGCAGAGACTGAAGTAACCAGACAGTAAAACACTCAAAGTTGACAAGATCATCATCATCATTAGGAACAAAGATCAATGCTATTTGTATTCCCTTTCTTTAAAAGAATGTGTAAACAGCATATCAACTATGTTGGACAATCACAAATAATTTTCAAACACACCAGCATATGTTCAAAATATACAAAACAGCCACCAAACAGAACTATGATAAAATTAAATCAATAATTAAAATCGAGGAATCTTGAAAACCATTGTTTCAAATAGATACAAAACAGCAAAGACATTAAAGATTTGAATGAAAGTATTTAGAAGGGTGTTTGGGACTTTAAATGCATCTTCAAGAATAAAAGTAAAGGATCTTCCAGTGGGAGATTTTATAAGACATCAATAGTACAGCACTGTCCCAGACAGTTTAGGGACAATAAAAGCAATGAGATGAAAAAAACAATTTAAACGCTGGGCAGTTGTGGTGCATTCCTTTCATCCCAGTACTTGGGAGGCAGAGACAGGCAGATATCTGAGTTCAAGGCCAGCCTGGTCTACAGAGTGAGTTCCAGGACAGCCAGAGATACATAGAGAAACCCTGTCTCAAAACAAACAAACAAACCAATTTAAAGAATGATAGCATTATGTACAAGGGAGTAGGCAGGTAGTATCCACTGACCAAGGATGCTGGCATCAGTGGTCAAGAAACAAAAGCAAAAAAGCAAGCAAGAACAGCATTAGAAATTTAAATAAACAAAATAATTAATAAAAAAATACATGCACCTTTGGGGGGAAAAAAAAGAGCATGTAAGTGACCAGTCCACAAATACAAGGGAAAGAGTAACAATAGGTAGCAATCTCAAGTGCCGTAGAGGACAATACATGCTATTAATGGCATCTATAAGCCAATAAAAACAGATGGAATAGATCAGTATTCATAAGAAATTATATATTTGACTGATTATGGAAAAAATAAAGGTTAAAAAGTATAAAAAATTGAAATAGTTGTCAAACTGTCTTATTTCTTCTACCCCAAACCTTTCCATGTTCATCTTGAAAGCATTGCATGTCACTTTAAAAAAAAAAAACAAAATAAACCACACTTTTCCTCTCTGTGCACTAATTGTGCAAGTCAGTGGGACACATGTGGACAGTGACATGCACACATATGATCTGCTTCACTCGTGCTCACCTCACTATCCTTTCCTTAGACATGTTGTCCTAGGCAGTGGAAAACTGAAAAGTCAACATTTTATCACATTGAGTTTTTAACTATACAAAATAGTCTCCCTGAAGAAAAATGACAGAACTAAATTATGTACCAATGTACTTAAGAAAATCTTAAGGAAGTCGGTGGCAGAAAACCACAATCATGTATGAGTTAGTTCTTTCTGTTACACAGAAGTTTTCCATATCAGACTGTATATAATTTAACCATGTTAGTTCACCAAGGAAATAAATCCTGTGTTTAAGTTAATAGAGGCAGGAAGTTGTTGGATAAAATTTTGTTAACTTTATGCAAATATTATACTTAGGATAGAATCTCATTAACTAAAAGATATGTGTAAAACACTTCCAAGCATTGCTTTAAAAGAAGAAATGTAGGTATATTTCATATAAGTCAAGAAACCTTGTATCACCACTACTACTTAACCTAATAGAAAGCATAATTGGTATAATTAAGAAACACAATGTGGTATTAACATTGGAAAGGAAAAGTGAAATGATATCATCATTTATGGAAATGAATGCAATCTTCTATGCTATGTCATATAAACTGAGTGTAATTTCTCTTTTTTTCTTTACAATTGTATATATTTATACGATGTAAATTGTTGTGATAGTCACTTCCCATTACTCCTATAATTATCCAACCCACTCCTGATGATGACCTTCCCAACAAATCCCTTTTCTACGTATGCATGTGTGTGTGTGTGTGTTCTCCATAGGACAGAATATACATGGTGCCAAATGGGCAGAGGGGAGGAAAAATGGGTCTGCTTGTGCACTCCTTTGAGAAAGCAAACTGGTGAGGTCTTCTGGAAGTCAACAAATCACTTCTTTAGATCTGTTTTCAGAGGAAATTGTCCAAGACATGTGTGGTATAATCGAGGAGAATAACAATATTCAGAATATCACCAAGGTCTCTCTGCTCTCCTTTTCCCCACTTGTTTTCTCCCCTCTCAGTTAAGGAAGGGTGCATCTGACCCAAGACATGGCATCATTTCTCAAGTTGGTTTCATCCCCTAGGCTCAGCACAGTTGTGAGGGTAATATAGACACAATTGTCTGAGTCATCCCTTCAAGAGGAAACATATAGCATTGTAGCTAAGAATTTGAACTAGGATATAAAAGTCTCAGGGTCAAATCCTGATGGTTGTATCCAGTTGCACAACTTGGCAAAATTTTCAACTACTATTATTGTCAATTCTTTTATTTTAAAAGTGAGAACAAGAGTACCAACTTCATAAGACTATCATGAGGCTTCTATTATATATGTTATGTTTTTATTTAGCCATGAGAAGTCAGTCATGAAGCATATGATCAAGGTCATGGTCAAGGTGTTCGTCCTTGGGTTTTACACATTCAATTGTGAACTAGAAGTAAGTTTCCCATTTTAACACCTTTCTTCATGTTTTAGCAACTTTTAATATTTTTTAGCATGCTGATGTTGGTTTATTAGTCAACAGATATCTATTTACACATTGCTTAATATGTAAAACCCACAAGAGTATACTGAAAACAAAGACTGAGATTTATTTATTATGAAAATTGATTATGTGGTCTCTAACTTAGCTTCATTGTATATTGATCAACAGCTGAATACTCAGTTTATAGATTAGGATTGCTCTTAATTATTTTTATATTTTAGTTTTTTGAGAACTCACACATGAATATTATATTTACCTAATTTCCACACCCTTTTCTCTCCCTCAATCTCTCCTGTGTCTTCCTCACTTCTTAAATTCATGACCTCTTCTTCTTCATTATTCTCTCTCTCTCTCTCTCTCTCTCTCTCTCTCTCTCTCTCTCTCTCTCACACACACACACACACACACACACACACACACTGCCTCAAGTCTGTTTAGTGTTTTTGTATGTGCATATGCTTAGGGCTGAGTAATTGGCATAGTACTTGGCATAGGATAAGCCATCTTGTTCCTGGATAAGCAGATGTTCCCTGTCTCCATTAATTGTCCGTAGCTCTTCATCAAGGAATGGGGCCTTAAGAGATTTTCCCATTCATGTCATGCTCTGTCTGTTAGTATTGTCATTGTTCTGGTCTCATTTATTGGTATTTTATAGATGTAACTTCTCTCCCATATATAGAGCATACTGTCATGTAGCAGACATTTGGGTCCTCTGGTTCTTACAATCTTTCAGTCTCCATTCTGTGAAGTTCCTTGAACCTTGGTGTTAGGGATTGAATTATAGATGTATCAGTTACGGTTGGGTACCTAAAAGTCACATGTTACCTGCATTTTGACTGGTTTAGAACTTCTATAATGGCCTCTTTCTGTTGTAAGATAATCTGATGAGGTTGAGAGATACTTTTATCTGAGGATATAAATACAGGTATTTATCCAGGTTATAAAGGGATGGTTCAGCATACATAAGTCAGCAGATGTATGTAATAAATCATACAAATTGACTTAAAGGTAAATATCACAGTCATCTCAATAGATACACAAATGGACTTTGACAAAGCCCAATGGAGTTTTATTTTAGAAGTCCTAAAGCAGATGGTGTAGAGAGAGCATACCTTAACAAAATAAAGGCAATACATGATAAAGCCACAGCCAACATTATTCTAAACTGAGAAAAACTCAAAGCAATGCCATTAAAATTTGGAAATGATACTTAGTTGCAGCTGTGTACTGTTCCCACTCATTTTCAATAAAGTGTTGACACACCAACAATGAGACAAGAGAAGGAAACAGAAGGAGTACAAACTAGAAAACCAGAAGTCAAATTATCCTTATTTCCCAATGATATTATAACACGCTATCCCCAAAATTCTATTGAAACTCTTTTAAAAGTGATCACCACATTTAGCAAAGAGGTATGCTAAAAAATCAGTTTATAAAAATCAGTAGTCTTTCTATATACTAATAACATACATGCTTAGAATTCATAGAAACACTCCCATTCTCAATAGCCAAAACAACAACAACAACAACAAAAACCCCAAACCAAAACAAAACAAAACACCTAGGAATAAATCTAAGTATTAAATGGAATTATATACCATGGAATAGCTGTGAAGCCCAGAAAGGTAAAAAGGGTGTGTGTGGATAAAGACAGGGAGAAGAAGCTATAGAAAGGTGCAAAGTAGGGCACAGGTGCTATGAAAGCATAAATGGGAAATTTGGGGGATGGATTTCAACTGGGGAGGGGTGTGGGTAACAGAAGAAGAGGGAGGGAGAAAGAATATGTAACTAAGGATGTTTGAAAAGCTCATAGTGTAGCATATATTCTGTTTATTTAATTATATGTAGTGTGTATGTTTCAATGATGCTATACCACCAGAAGCCATAGACTATCTTAAAAAGTTCCCAATTCTAATAATGGGAACCCTTTAAAGTTTCTGGTCAGGGAATTCCAGGAGACCCCACAACAGTATAGGCTATTACCACTGCCTTTGCTTGCCTATAATAACTTGAAAGTAGGATTATTTCTGATCCCATATCACACTTTGGAAGCAGACTTGGAGGAATCAAGCTGGAATTGAGCTGAAAGCCTTTTCCCCACAGAGTAGCTTTCATAATTATCTGAAAGTGTCCAAGTTGGAAAAAGTGACCAATAGTCCTACCCACCTATAAAGGCTAGGAAGCACAATGACCAGCTCTTCAAGATATCCCTAAGGGTGCACATCTTTAGAGCTTGAGGTAGCTGACAAATGTTAATTGTGCTTAAGGGCACTCAATAGGAAGACTTTCATACCTAGTACTGTAAAGCTTTCAACTCCCTGTGGTCATGGGCCCTAGAGGAACACATCACTGCCTCCTTAAAAAGGCAGGATAATTTGTATCTGCATACTGAGTGCCAACAACTTTTGACCTGGTTGTCAGGTCCTCTGGTGGCAATAGACTGCAGTTTCTTCTGAGAAATCTGTTAGATTTGTCTTCAAATGAGGAAAGGGATGGAGAAACCCTGACAGATTCTGCAGTTCTCCTGCAGGGAGGTCTCAGATTCATATGCTAAGCACTCTGAGGCTATAGGTCCATGTTTTCCTCAGGATGCCCAATATCAGAAGCCACACCCTCTATCAGAGCTTGACCCTAACCTAGGATTTTGAGGCAATAATCAACTTTCCTTCCTTGTTGGCAACCTGGATGGTTAACAATAACTTCCGAGGCTCTTTCTGAACCAGTGGAGAACTCTACACACAAATTTTAAAGTGAATTGTGTACTGGATATCAAGGCTTTCTGAATCCACTAGGAGCCCAAAATACTGAAAAATTAAAATAGCATCCTTAAAAATTGAAAAAAAAGCTAAATTATTAAATTGGTATCAGAAAGAAAGATGGGTACTTTCCTATGGTGATAAGTGTACATTTTAATACTTTTGAATTGTGATAAATAAATATTTCTCATTTCTCCCTTTTGATTTGTACTATTTTCTACTTCATTAGAATGTGTTTCATATCATTTTGGAGCATATAGATCTGTCCTACTTAGTTTTAACTGTCAGCACAAACTTGGGTCACCTGAGAAGGGCACCCAGATCAGATTGGCCTCTGGGCATATCTGTGAGGCATTGTCATGGTTTTATTTATATAGGAGGGTCCAGTCTAATGGTGGCACTGTTCATATAAGAAGTGGCATACTTGTTCATATAATAAAGTCAACAAGTAAACAACATTCTTCCATGGTTTCTGCCTCAAACTCCTGCTTGAGTTCCTGCTCAGATTTTCCTCAATGGTGGATGGTAGTCTGTAAGCTGGAATAAATGCTTCTCCCCAAAACTTAACTTTGGTCAGTGTTTTATCACAGTAACAGAGAGGAAATGAATACAAGATCTACTTGATATATAGGAAATTTTAAGTCAGAGGTGGATAAAAGTATCCCTATTATTTCCCCTCTGAAAGAGCTTTTAAAATTTCTAGATATCTGCCACATTTTACAAATCTCATACCTCCCTGACTCTATTATAGCTTTACTTGAATGAAGGTTGGTGATGCCTGCAGATGAAATACTGTCTTGGAACAGCTGCGTAGTACCCAGGCAAGCCAATGTCAGTACTGATCCTTATACCCAAGTATTTTCTGATATTTCTTAATAGTGTATGCTTGGGTCTGAAAGACAGTCCTATTATGGTTACATTGCATGGTAAGAATAGAAGAGGAAAGAAAACACAAAGATTTGCTTAATATATGCACATATGTACACAAACACAGTCTTAACAAAATAGAGAAGAAATATTCATGCTAATAAAATCTTCATTTTCTTGTAAATTAATGATCATAGGGCTGCTGCTGTTATTTATAGCTATGTTTTTACACTACCTATTCGGTATATGTAGTAGAAGAAGGTAGTTCTATCTTTACTTTGTCTTCAATAACTAGTGAAGCAGATCTGGGCTCTTTACATAGAGTATGACTCACACCTTCAGTCCTGAACTGTCTGGGACATGTTTCATTGTGCCTGAATTAGGTTGTAGCTTTCCATTGACCTTAGTCACAAGGATATATTAATTCCAAGGTAGTATAAAGGATTTTCTTACTCTAGACACCCTCATTTTATATCTCAGGGAGGCAGTACTCCATGATTTCTTGGAAATCATAATCAAGAACCCATGGTAACATTGCAACTCTCTCTTTTTTAAAACTGGATGATTTAAGGACATTAGGAGCCCAGTGTAGCCAAGGAGAACCTTAGGTGATAGCTTAATGGAAGGTTTGCTGTGCTTTGTGGTAGGAACATTCTCCCCTCTGGAACCAAGACTACATTAAAAGCAAAAACCAGAGCATAAATGTACTGTAATAGGAAGCAAATATTGTGCTACTGGATTACTAGAGATGATAATACCACTTACTTTTATATTTCTTAATTCTTAGACCTCTAAGTATGAACATTGGCATTAGATGCTGATCAAGAGTAAATAATAATTTCTACAAAATTCTGTCTAAGTATTTCAGGCCATTGCCACCCACTGGGCTCTGTAATTGTGTCTTTAAATCAGGATGCTTCTTGATAGTGAGGAACATGGTAAGACAAGTGAGTCTCATGAGCATGAGCCCACTACCACATGCCTTTGGCTGTCATGTGATTTTTTTTTTTGGTCAGAAAAAATGCTTTTTGGAATCTGTAATAGTAATAAAACATTCTGTAAATCCATGAATGGTAGCTTAACAGAAATACTACATGCAGGAAAAGTAAACTTAAACCCCAGAATAAGTATTTATCCTAGTAAAGATGAAGCATCACTTTTTTCACAGTAGAAGTGGTCCAATATGGCCAATTTGTTGCTAGATCATTGGCTGTATCCTTAGAGAATGATGTCATATCAGGGACTAGTGTTGGTTTGCACTGCAGGCAGATTTGTAACTCAGTAGCAGCAAGAGTCAAGTTTATATTGGTGAGTGGAAGTGTATGCTGCTGAACCCATGTGTAACTTTCACCCCTGTCACCATGGCCACTTTGTTCATGGTCCCAGTTGTCAATGACAGGTATGTCTGGAAAAGAATGAATAGAATGAGAGAGCAATTCTTTTATCTTAATTATGGAATCCTTAAGTGAGGTCACTTTTTGACTATTAACATGAAAAATGATTATTGCTTCACGAACTTTACCCATTTGCAGACATCTTTAAAATACCCTTTTCCAATATCTTTCTAATCAATTTTCCAATCATGCTCCTTATAAGACCCTGGCCACTTATACAAATCATTGGCTATACCTATGAATTAGTACATAACTGCACAAGAAATATAATCCTTAAGAAAACTGAAGAACAAAGTGCTCTCAGAGTTGTGCACATAATAAAGATTTCTATTTCTGTTCACCTAGGTTATTCTAGAAAAAGTATTATCCTTCAGGAACTGCCCTCTCCTGGGTAATGGTTGCACAGCATGCAGAACCATCAATAAAGCAAATCTTAGTATTCTTTTTTAGTCTAGTCATTCTACTATAGAGCCCACTCCATGAGGCCTCAAGTACATTCTTTTTATTTTTATTTTCTATATTTGTTGTTTACATTCCAAATGATTTCCCCTTTCCCGGATCCCCCTCCCCATATGTCCCATAAACCTTCTTCTCTCCATCCATTCTCCAATCACCTCCCTCCTTTTTTCTCTGTCCTTATATTCCCCTCCAATGCTAGATCAATCCTTTCCAGGATCAGGACCTTCTCCATACTTCTTCCTGGGAGTCATTTGTTATGCTATTTGTGCCTTGGGTATTCAGGGCTTCTGGGCTAATTAATATCCACTTATCAGAGATTGCATTCCATGTGTATTCTTTTGTGACTGGGTTACCTCACTTAGGATGATATTTTCCAGATCAAACCATTTGCCTAAAAATTTTGTGAGTTCATTGTTTCTAATTGCTGAGTAGTATTCCATTGTGTAAATATAGCACATTTTTTGTATCCATTCCTCCTTTGAGGGGCATCTGGGTTCTTTCCCTCAAGTACATTCTTGGAGACACATAGCATTGTAGCAGGTTTAGGAACTATAAACATCTGGATTTCTTCTTCATGCAACATTTTTGTGCCTTCAGAACCAATTTGGGCCCTGTCTTAGTTTCTCTTTCTTTCTTTGTTCTCTCTCTCTCTCTCTCTCTCTCTCTCTCTCTCTCTCTCTCTCTCTCTCTCTTCTTTGATAAAATACCATTTCCAAGGCTACTTATAGAAGAAAGTATCTACTGGGTACTTACAGTTTCAGAAGGTTACAGCCCATGACTCTAGTAAGGAGCATGGAGGCAGGCTCACAGGGATAGTGTTGGATCACTAGTTGAGAGCTGACATCTTGAGCTACAACTATGAGACAAAGAGAGCTAATTGGGAGTGGCAAGGGCTTTGAACCTTATCTGTTCCCCTACTGACACACTATACAACAGCAGGCCAAGAGCTGTTTCTCAAATGGAGAATGATTGTCTTAAGATGAACAGGACCTTGCTTCAAAATATAAAAAAAAAAAAAAAAAAAAAAAAAGATTCCTGTGCTTCATCTATGGGGGTGGACCATAGAACTCAAGCAGTATCTCTAATTGTCCCTTACACCTCAAATGCCTTTGGGTCTGATGGATCATCTCCAAGTATCAGCATAATGTCATAAATAGAGGAAACCAGTGTAAAAGCTGGAGGAAGATGCAGGTCATTGAGTTCCCTGTGAACTAATTACAACACAGGGCCTGAGAGTTAATATACCCTTAGGGTAGATCAGTAAGGGTATACTGATGGTGTTGCTAGCTGAAAGCAAATTATTCCTCATGGTCTCTATGGACATGTATAGATACAAAGGTATTTGTAAAATCAATGATTGCACACTATTAGCAGGAGATATGTTAATCTACTCAAAGAAACCACCTCTGTTTCAGCTGCTGCAATTAGAGTCTCCACTCGACTAAGCTTACAATAATCAACTACCATTTCCATGATCCATCTGTTTTCTTCACAGGCTGCATAGGAACATAAAGGCAGATGTGTTAAGAATCCCAACCTCCATACCCGTCAAGTCCTCAATAGCCACACTAATGTCGTTAATTCCTCCAGGGGTATGATAATATTTCTCGTCTATTTTCCCTTGCCTGAGTCAGCTCTAATGACTTTTATTTGAATTTTCAGTCATAGTATTTCCATTCTACAGGAGGAAGAAACAACGTACGGATTCTACTGAACCTGTAAATATATCTATTCCAATTATAAATTTTGAGACCAGAATATCATAAGTTATGCTCAGGGGCTCACTGGACTGAATAAGAATTGAACTTTTAGTAAAAATCCATTGATCACTTAACCTCACCTCATTTTCATAAACCCTGTGACTGGTGGTCTGCAATGCTGTTTGGGATTTCCTGGAATGGATGCCAATTGGAATCTGTTGTCTATTAGACCCTTTTCCATACTGTTTAGTTATTCTGGTTTAAAAAATATAAGTTGCTTTGGAGACAGTAGAGAAACATTAATAACAAAGCCCTTTAGTACTATAGGTTGGTCTTTCCTTAAGGGGAACACCTTCATTCAAGGGGTTCTGGTCCTAAAATATGGCACAAGTCTGGATAATGCTTGAGGGCTATAATTTTCTGCTGCTATGATTCAAGGTAGCCTTAAGTATGAATTCAGTAATTTTCTTGTCTATTTCACACCTGAGGATGCTATGATTGATTGGCTAGCATCAGGTTCAACATGAGTCAGACTAATTAAGCCATAATTTAGCCTCTGCTGTCCACTGCAGTCAGTATGCTCATCTTGCCTTTTGTGATTCAGTGCTGAACTCATTTCTTAGGGTATTATTGAAGGGTCCATCTTCTGGTGTTACATTACAAATCTGTTCTACCATTCCAGTTTCCCCCAAGTCTTTAAATGCCTTCATCCACATTAAGCCAGGGGATATGAGACTTTCTCTGCTTGTTCACAGAAGACCATTCTTTAGTCCATACTTCAGTAAATGAGTCAACTAAACAGTTAATATCCATTGAAACAGTGTAATCTGCAGCTAAACCAAGAAGCTTTTGTCAATGTGTCCATATTGCTACAGTTTTATGCTTCTTCTAACATTATTCCCTACCGTTAGTTACATTCCCACACATATTCTCCAAATATCTGCTTCTGTGGATTAGAAAATTAAATAAGGTCTTTAGAGATATAATGTGCCTCTCATTAGGGACTTCTAGGGTCTACAGAGGTTTTATCTGGCTATAGGTCTAGATGGGTGGAGGGTGTGGTTTCTGAGGAGCATCATCATTGTCTTGCATGGTATGTTTTTCAAAGAATGTCACTGTAAATTCTGTTGACTGTGCTGAATTATTTGCCCCAGACAAGAATGGACAGGGCAATACAAGGGGCAGGATTGAGAAAGGCATCTGCCATTAATTGTGGGGAGACTAAGGTTAAATAAATCCATTAAAATCTGAGAGTTCAGTCTTCTCTATCTCATTAGGACTCTCCCCCAAGACCACCCCAAGATACAAGATCACACCCTGTAGTATTCAGTGCCTTCTTCTCATTGTCTGGAAAAATTTTGTGAAGCTGAAACTTAAACTTGAGTTATAAGTAATGCAGACTTCTGCTACAAGTTCAGATTTGCTTTTCTGGAAACTTGGGCTTTACAGCTTCTGAAGAGATTTTCTTCTAGGGTACACTCAGAAATCTGAGATTGTTTGTGTGAATCTGGACCTGGGAAATTTCATCTTTGCACTCATTCTTTTTCTTTATTACTCTACCAAGAGAAGCTAGAAATAGTCAGGATTATTATATTCCTTAGTTTTCCAGAAATGTTTAAAAGAGTCACTAAGTTCTTCAGCTCTCATAGGTCAGGATAAATAAAGAAAATTAAATGTACTCGACTCTAATAATTCTTTTTTTTAATATTTTTATTTTCTATATTCTTTGTTTACATTCCAAATGATTTCCCCTTTCCCAGATCCCCCCTCTCCATATGTCCCATAAACCTTCTTCTCTCCACCCATTCTCCAATCACCTCCCTCCTATTTCTCTGTCCTTATATTCCTCTCCAATGCTAGATCAATCCTTTCCAGGATCAGGACCCTCTCCATACTTCTTCATGGGAGTCATTTGTTATGTGATTTGTGCCTTGGGTATTCAGGGCTTCTGGGCTAATTAATATCCACTTATCAGAGATTGCATTCCATGTGTATTCTTTTGTGATTGGGTTACCTCACTTAGGATGATATTTTCCAGATCAAATCATTTGCCTAAACATTTTGTGAATTCATTTTTTCTAATTACTGAGTAGTATTTTATTGTGTAAATATACCACATTTTCTGTAAAAAAGCAGTTGTTTTAAAGTGATACTTTAGTACGGGTCTTCATGTTGTGGTGACCTGAACCATAAAATCATTTCATAGCTACTCCATAACTATAATTTTGCTACTGTTTTGAATTGTAATGTTGATATCTGTGTTTTCTGTCAGTTTTAGGTGACCCCAGTGTGAAAGTCATGATCCACAGGGTGAGAACCACTGCTTTACAGGGTTACATTATAGAATACATGCTCTCTATACCATCAGGAATCTCTTTAGCAATTTTAAGCATAGTCAAATTGGAAAGCCAGATACAAATACCACCAAGCCCAATAGAGATATTTATCCTTGCAATTCAGTTTCTCTAGAACTGCCCCTGGTATTGGACAGAGTTATAGAGAAGAATAGAACAGATAGAATGAGTACATATTATAAAAAGAAGTTTACTAGATTGGCTTATGTGATAGAGGCTGGGTAATCCAACAATGAGCACCTATATTCCAGAGGGGGCAAGAATCCAGTAGTTGCCCCAGTCCTCGAAGTTGGATTCTTTAGTAATCCCAATCTAGTGCTGAAGAAAGACATAAAAGATTCTTGGATAATTTTTTTGTCTTTAGTCCACATTGGAAGGCTAAAGAATCTAGCATCTGGGGTTGGAGAGATGATTTGGTTCCTTTTGCAAAGGAGCCAAGTTTGGTTCCAAGCACCCATATTGGGTGGTCCTTAACCATTTGTAACAACATTTCTATGAGAACTAGCTCCCTCTTCCAGCCTCTATAGGCACCTGCACTCAACTACATACATCCAGTTACCACCATAGGAACATAGATAAAAATAAAAATTAAAAATGAAAATGGAAGATACTGAAATTAGTGGTGATGACAACAGAGAAAAGCAAGAAGCCTCTTCTTCCTCACCCAGGTAATCCTTACCCAGAGGTGTCTTTTAGTTGATTCCAATTGACAATCAAGAGTTAATCTCATAGAATCCAAAACAAGTATCAGCTAAATCAGATGCACTAAATATTGATTTGAACACTGGTCCCAATGTTATCCGCGTATTTATGAAAATATAATAATTTCTTTTGGGAAACAATGCATCGGGAGTACTGAAGAAGACATGACAAAGGCTCTAATACTGAGAATCAGGATAGGGAACACCAGCTTATAAGAAAGTTTCCAACAGACTTCTTGTGTGATCTCTCTCACACAAAAAGCATCTTTATTTCTATTTGTGAAGTTTGCAAGGCTGAACCAGACTTGGGAGCCCATGCTTGTTACCCAAGTACTTGAGCAGCTGATGTAGGAAGATCATGAGTTTGAACCCAGCCTCAACTACACACAAAGTTTCAGGGCAATCTGAACTATGCAAGATATGCTACCTGGAAAAAAATTAGCAAAGTTGCAATCCATATTATGCAGGCTCTTTATAGCATGTGGGTTTCCATGACTGAGTGTTCTCTTTCCCATTGTCACCCTTGGGTAGAATAATTTTATGATTTCCTAGGAAGCAGACTGTGACCAAAGTTAATCTTCTGGTTAATTCTGTTGAATGTTTTGGGTGACAACTGCCCCCAGGGTCTGGCTTGTGGAGAGCACACTTTTCAACGCCTCAGCTTGCACACTGTGATGTGCCGAAATTCTTTGACTCCCAGTCTTTGAACTGATTGAGGGCATGGTGACACTGACATTTTTGCCTAAGGCTAGTGGTTGAATCACTCTTTGAAACTAGCAGTTGGGTAATGATCCAAAGATGTCAACTGGCTGGTCACAAAAGTTTCCACAAGGATGTCATTAGGAGAAGTGACTTTCATTACTGGGTCTGGTGAGATGATGAGGCTTTGGATCATGAGTACTGTTTACAGCAGTTAGGCTCTGCCTGGGGCGGGGACACAGAACTTAACATTTGCCACATTTCATTTTTCTATCTAGTAATTTGACATGAATATTTTAGTGGCATTTGTGTTTGCTATACAGGCATAAGTGCAGATAGGGAGACAGAGTGGGAGAAGGAGAGAATGAGGGAGATGAAGAGAGTGAGTGTGAGGGAGAGGGAGAGGGAAGGGGAGGAGGAGAGGGAGAGGGAGGGAAGGACACACAGGGAACATGAGCTTTCATTAGTAAACACAAAGTAGACTGTGGTCTGTATTATGCAAAAGAGGATAGGTGCCCTAGGGACTTGGGAGATCTCCAGGTCAGATGGGGTCATCATGAACAAAGAAGAATTTCAGCAATGTCACCAAAGACATCTGCCTTTAATATATTACTGTTGAAGAATGGGGAGGATATGAAGGATAAGAAGCACATTAGCAAATTCAGACAGACAAATTTTTGCTTTGAAAAGAGGAATGGTCTAGGATGTAGAAAGTGGGAGAGAAATTTGAAAAAAACCCACTCACATTCTCAGGAAGATGCTTGACTTAGAGAATGTTTGATAACTAC
Organism: Apodemus sylvaticus; assembly: GCF_947179515.1. Classification (NCBI taxonomy): domain Eukaryota; kingdom Metazoa; phylum Chordata; class Mammalia; order Rodentia; family Muridae; genus Apodemus; species Apodemus sylvaticus. The sequence continues at coordinate 75,592,694 of NC_067486.1, read as the reverse complement.
AGAAAATAGACAACCACTGGAGTTTCTGAGGGGGCATGCTATGGTATGAGCAAGGGACTAACATTTATTTACTTAACCTATGAAAGTACAATGTAAAAAAGCTGCTGGATCCTAGTTTAGGAGAAGTGGTTCACAACCTGTGTGTTGTGAACACTCTAGGGGTCACCTAAGATCAATGGAAAAAACAGATATTTATATTATGATTCATAAAAGTAGCAAAATTACAGTTATGAAGTAGCAACAAAATAATTTTATGGTTGATGGGGGTTGCCACATCATGAAAAACTGTATTAAAGAGTCGCAGTATCAGGAAGGCTGAGAATCACTGGTTTAGCTTAATGAGTGATTAGCTCATCTGGAAATGTATTGCTTATCCTGGGGGAGAGAAAATGAAAACTCAGGTGACCAGAGTATATATTATTATTCCTGGAAAATATCCAGATAAAACTTTTCTCCTTTGCAAAAGCTCATTGATCTAGTGCAAGCAGAGATTATTTGTAGAATTTCTTTAACTATGCTCCTCATTGGTTAAACTGTATTTTAAATCAGTACTTTAAAACCCAGCTTCTTCTACTGTGAAGTGGAGAAAATATTTAAATTCTATATGTAATAAAGGCCAGCATAGAAAAAGTTTATAAAATGTTTCTATTTTAATAATTTATATTATTAATATTATATATTACGTACTTATTACATATCTATATACTATCTTTTATTTATCTCTCATGTATCTATCTTCTATTTATCTCTATCATCTATCTATCATCTATCTATCTATCCATCTATTTCATCTATCCATCCATCCATCCATCCATCCCTCTCTCTCTCCATCCATCCATCCATCATCTATCCATCCATCTGTCTGTCTGTCTGTATATCATCTTTCTATCTCATCTATGCATCGATCCCCCCTCTCTCTCTTTCTCTCTCTCTCTCTGTCATTTTTATTACATTTGCTACATAGCTGAAACAATATTGGGTTCTTCTGTTTCTATGACAGGAAGTGACACAGATCGAGGTGGAAGAGCCAAACCTGGAGTGACTAGGCTAAGGGTTTAGGCGGTTTGCTGCAGCATGTGGTATTTATGCAGATGGTGACTTTGAGGGTACAATATCTGCTTCCAACTCTTGCTGGGGTGAAAGCCAAAAGGGAAAGTCTAAGTAGGAAGGTGGGGGAGGGGAAGAGAAAACTCAGCAGTTGGACTGTGTGGTCTCATCAACGAAGAAGCAGGATACAAATTTGGGATCTTAGCTAAGAGGAAGGACATGGGACCAGGGAGTTGAGAAAACTAAGAAAAAGCCCTGATACAGTTTAGGTTCCAAATATCTTCCAACATCTCATATGATAATGGCATGGACTCATGGTGGTACTATTGGAAGACTGTGGAACCTTGAAGAAATGGGTTCTAATGGAGGTCATTAGGCCTTTGAAACTCTAATTTTGAAGAACATGGGACCAGTCTTAGCCTCTCTCCTATCCAAACATGAGACCTACCTGACCTCTGCTTAGCTTCTGAGATCAGATGAGGTGGATGCAACCAGAATGGCATGTTTGAACCATTTCCTTTTTGTCTTTTGCTCCCTATCAATAAGGAGCACATGTCTACACCCAGGATATATTGTTTTGTTCAAAGCAGTTGAGTAAGCCAAACATCAGTTAAAACTTCTAACTCAGTAGTTCTCAACCCATGGGGTATGATTCCAATGGGGGTCAAACAAACCTTTCATAGGGGTCACATATAAGTTATCTTATATATCAGGTATTACGCTATGAATCATAACAGTAGCAAAATTGCAGTTATGAAGTAGTAGCTAAATAATTTTATGGCTTGATGTAATCACAATATGAGGAAAGATATTAAAATGTTGAGAACCACTACTCTAAAATCATGAGCCAAAATGGGCCTGTTCTCATTAGAAGTTGATGATCTTAGGTGCTTTTTACAGTATCAGATAGCTCACTAAGTCCACCCACGTATTAGCTAGGGGATCAATGTTTCTTCATATGCATGGCAGGGTTTACCTTCAGAGATCTCTGATTGCAGGACAGATATTCCTGGTAAATTCTCTGCTCCTCTTGATTGATCCTCTGAGATATGCTTAGCCTGCCTGGCTAAGAGAACAAGAGGCCACTTCAAGTCACTCTGATAATCTAATCTGCTTCTTAAGTTGCTGCTGAGATCCTCAAGGTGAAATCTCAGGTGCAGGAAATAGCTGTTCCCCTGGGAAGTGTCTAGGAAATACAATTCCACACCTGAGGTATAGGGAATAAGTATGAAACTTCCTAAAGCTAAGGACACAACTAAAATATAACTGAAGGAAACAAGATCAATATGATATATGAAAGAAAAGATATCTATGTAGCTGAAGGCTGCTCCAAAAGGCTTACTGGATTTTGTTTTTAAAGGTATTTTTTCATTAATTAATTTATTCACTTTGCATCCTGATCACAATTCCCTTCCTTTCCTACCAGTCCCACCCTCATACCCTGACTCCCATTCCCCTCTTATTTTCATCTCAGAAAAGGAAAGCCCCCCCATGGGTACTAACTCACCATGGTATATCAAGTCCCAGCAGGATAAAGGGCATTTTCTCCCACTGAGGCCACAGAGGCAGCCCAGAAAAGAGAAAGAAGTCCAAAAGCAGGCAGCAGAGGCAGAGACATCCCCTGCTTTAATTTTGAGCGGATCTTTATCTAGACGAAGCTGTGCATTTGCTACATATGTGTAGGGGTTCTAGGTCCAGCCTATGCATGTTCCTTGGTTGGTAGTTCATGTTGCAAGATATTTCTTATCCATTCACATTGTGAATGTGAGGGAGAGGCCAGTGATTGGAGGAGAGAGAGGAGGAGGAGCTAAGATAAGTGAGGGGTGGAGAGAGGCTGGGTGAACAGGACCAGCAGAGCAGAGGAGGAGACACGGGTATCCAAGATGGCCTCAGACATATTTCTGGTGTTTTGGAAAGGTTAGAAACATTGGGATAATACTTTGTCATTGAAACTTGGCATTATGAAATTGGGAGTTTCTTATACATAAATATATTTGGTTAACTGTTCAAGTTTAAGAGTCATGCTTTACCAGGTATTTGGATGCTAGGACTTGGTGACGAGGCCTGGTGGGCAGTACATTTTTACATTAAGTCCCACTAAAAGTTCAGATTCTTTGAGCCCCCATACATCCTTGTCAGTTGACTCCATAGATCTTCTTGTGATGTGCTTAACCCATCTGGCTCCCTTATTCCTTCCCTAGACTCTTCCACAGGACTCCTTATGTTCTACCTAATGTTTAGCTGTGAGTCTCTGTATCTATTTCCATGAGCTGCTGAATGAATCCACTCAAAAGACATATATGTTATGCTCCTATCTGCAGGCTTAACAAAATTTCATTAATTTTGTCAGGGGTTGGCATTCCCCTGTGGGGTGGGTCTCAAGTGGAGTATTTCATTGATTGGCCATTCCCTTGATCTCTGCTCCATCTTTACACCTGGAAACTAGATCAGAGAGTGTCTGTGCTAAGCTCTGAGCTCTGTGGACCAGAATATCGAACTGAAAAAAAAAAGTTATTGCTGTAACTTCTTCATTCTTTTATGTCTACTGAGCACTTATAAAATTTAACATACAATTTCAATGAATTAAAAAATACAGTGTTGATAAACTGATATGTAGGGATATGGCCACCCCTGCCATATTATATATCTTCTTTTTCCCCTTTGAGATTTAAATTTGGCTCTGATTTACATTAAAAAAAGTTCTCAGATTTGCCCTTTCCTCTCATAACTGCAAAAGCATCAGCAATACCCTCATTTAGTTTTAAAGGGAATAAGCAGGCATGTGGCTGTTTTAGAGGGCTGTTATTAGAGGGCTAATGTGAGAACTACCTAGTTATTTACCTACATTTTTAACCAGGACATGGGAGAAGTCACTGTGTCTCAGAAAGAGCTTCTTTCAGCTAAGGTCATGTCTGTTCCTGGTCTGGAACATATGGGAAAAGAGAGTGAAGTAGCTGGGTAATAGTGCAGTGGTCTTTGGTCATCGTTGTGGGACATTCAGCAGGAAGCTGGTGCTGTGGAAGAGAGGTGTTCATGGGTTTCCCCCAAGAGCCATGAGAAGATAGAGCTGTAGAACCATGCACACAGTTTGTCAGTAGCTACTGATCATGTTAGGGGCTGCATGCTTTGCACTGGGATTCTGGCATCTGAAGTACTGGATTGAGCAGTAACACTAGACAGAAGCTAGCAGTAAGACTGAGCTGCTGCTTAATAGATTAGCTCAGTGAAGGGATTTTGGACCCAGCCAGAGACAAAAGCATTAAACATTTCATTTGTACCTTCGTGTGTGAGTTTTACCAGCAGAGCTAGGGAGATGACTCAGGAGCTAGCCCTTACTTGGACTCAGGGTAGGTTCCTAGCATCATTATAGTGGCTCACAACCTCTGTAATTCCAGTTCCAGAAGATATGATGTTCTCTTATGACCGTCAAGAGCACCAGGCGCATACATGGTGTACATGCATGCATTCAGGCGAAATACTCACACATAGCATTTAAATATATACATAAAATAAAAATAAAAACCACTGTTTTGTAAAGCTTTAAGATTGAAGGTACTTTTCCATGATGCTTTCCTGTAGTGGAAATCGCCCAGATAGAGAAGAAAGTTTTGATGTTATGCTGGCTTTTTCAACAGCCTCCCTGAACTCACTGTTCAGTCCACCTTAAAAACTGATATTAACATATGCACGTTTTTATTAGACACAGAAGGGAGGAGGAAACATACTGGATATAGAAAGATCCCTGTCTAATGAAGACAACATAGTTTGACATCTAATCAGCTTTATGTTTTGTTTTCCTAAAAACATGGATGTGACTCCTACCCAGATCAAGTAGACAAGATAGTTTTATAAAAATAAAAACCAAAGTAAGAGATTGACTTTCCGTATTTTCTTCTATTTACATATGTATTCATATCTCTAAATATGTATATATGTATATTTTTGTATGTATGTGTATATGTATGTAACTATTGGCCTATCATCTTATTTTAATGCACTTATTCTTACTCATATGAAATCTAATTGTTGCATATTTTCTCTGTACTAAATTGTTTTTGGACCGTCAGGCACACATTTAGTCCTGTTTAGGAACAAAGTATTTTTCTAAAATTTCATATTGTCTGAAGGAAGCAATCTTGCAGGGCCCAGTCTGTTGTATTCATGGCTGCATTTTGTCTTCTTTATGAAAGTCTAGTGTTTGTTCCTCAGGTTGAGTTTCCCAGAAGTAGACTGAGACACCGAACTGTGAAACCGTCTTAAGGAAAAGCTTCCAGGTAGAGCATGGAAGTAGGACTCTAGAAAAAAGGATAAGCTAGATACCCCATGGAGAGAGCCTTGCAGAAGAGTTTAAGTTCATCTTTACATGAGTGCCTTGGGAAGAATATAGATAGATACTCAGAGTTGTCTACCCAGGGTGCAAAAATGATGCACTGTACAACTAGATCCATCAATCATTTCTTAAAGGCAATCCTCACTTTTCAACCAGGACAAGGTGAAGATAGAGGCTGGAGATGCTTTCCATGTCTGATTTGTCTCATAGCCAAACAATTTCTTACTAATTTCTGCAGGTCTCTGAACAGAGATGTGGCAGGTGATATCATAGCCATAAGGAAGTTTGAGTTCATGAAGTTGGAGAGATTGAAAGTGGGTATGTAGAGTATCTTGTCCAGTGGTGAAGTAAAGCCCCTGTGATTTATTCTAAAATACACTCTACTACTCTTCTGAGCTCTTGCCTGCCTACCTCCTGCCTCCCAGGAGTTGTTGTTTTATCTGTGTGCAATGTGTTCCTTTCCCTCCATTCTGCCCTTTATTGTTTGGTTCTCTCAGTACTACCTTTAATGTGAGAGCATTCTCCCTATGACTTCTCCTTCATCTGTTGGCTCCCGGAACATCCCACACTGGCCTCTATTATGCTATTGTCAGAGATGTTCTTGCTGTTTGTGATTTCTCTCTCAGTCATATATGAATCTTTCCAGTCAGAACCCTGGGCCCATTAAACAGACTTTAGGTAATTTTGAGTAAATGAATGAAAAGAACTTCAAGGCTCCATCCTTGTCTCCCCAATTCCCTCATTTCCATTGAGTAATAATTACATATATGCATGTTCTAGTTCTCTTTTTAAGTCATAAGTAACGCCAGGAATAATGTTGGATTCCCCATGATAGGGATTAGTATGAGCTTTGAGCATGTATGGGGGCTCAGGTGATGATACTAATTGTAGTTCATGACACGATCTTTCAATACTGATCTATAAGTGCTGCTTGACTTTGCAGTACTGGTGTAGGGTGGGGTCTCCAGTTTCCCCTGTTGTTCACAGCTGCTCCATTATGGGTTGTGGCTCCACTGTTTTATAATACTCATTCAAACAATGGCTAAAACTTTGGGATGCACCAGGACTACATTAATATATAATAGATATAGATATATCTCAAGTTTCTTTTTGTTTTTATGCATCTAAATGTATCTCAAGGATCCCCCTCATCACTGGGGGAAAATCTTGACATGTAAGAATTAATCAATGCCCCTTGAAGCACCCCTAGACTAATTGCTTGACATCACATCTATCATGCTTTCTCTAAGCGTTCTAAGGCCCATTAAGATTGGGGAGTTGCTAGAAGATCAGGACAGGCTGGGAAAGAAAATCCTCCTTGGGACTCACGGAGTGAATCCAAAAATATTTCATACATAGCAGCACTTGAGGCCTTGGGCTTATTCCTGTTCATGTTGCTAGCACATGATGTATGCTTCAGCCACGAAACGCCTGCTTGCATCTATATTGGTACCCAATCTCTTCAGGTCTAAATCACTAAAGTAGAAAATAACCCCTCCGGGTTGTAACATGCAAAAGAAGATTTTTGGATTGGAAATCATTTTGTAAGCCCTTGGAAATTTTACTTTGTCTAGACACAAGGCAATAAAAGGGAGAAGAATCATCAGAGATGATAATAAGTCAGCACATGATAAGGATGTACTTCCTGCAGAGCCTTGATTGCTTTTTAGAAACACATTCTAGCCTGATTTCTCTAACCCTGTCATCTTTAAACTCTTCATCCAGTCTTCTTCTTATTACTGGCCCAGAATAGAAACTATTGACAGTTGTGGACAAAGTTATCACTGAAGCAAAATAGTGAATAAGCTATCAGAAGACAATGCCCTGCACATGGGAGACACAATGAAGGTGCAATATGTATCCATAAAATATACATTGTATGCATCTGTATATGTTAATGTTAGCATATGTATATTAGGAATATTTTTCCAGGTCTTCACAATCCTCTTGGACATTGTGTTACTTAAAGCCAGTTTGGGCTGGACAACCTGTCCTTTATAGTAAGTTTTGTACCTGTCATATAGTGTACAATAAGAGAAGGGGTTGTAGAGCATACTTACATGCTTACCACATGTCCAATTATGGAAGAGTGCCTCAAAGATGACAAGTAATTGAGTACTTGGTACAGACTGGTCTTTGAAGTAGCCTCTTTAGGTCTTTTTCTCATCCTGTGTTTCCCTCTTAACTCTTATCTTACACAAATTTATCCTTTTGTGCAATCAAGGACTATATTGGGTGCGTTGTAAATCCTCATAACATAGTTTGGCCTTAACTGAATCTGTAATAGACAGGATTTTTTTAAAAAGAAGATGGCATCTTAGTTACTATTCTATTACTGTGATAAAACACCATGGCCAAGGTAACTTATAAAATAAATTATTTCATTGAATCTTATTGTAGTTTCAGAGTGTTAGCCTATGACCATCAAGGCAGGGAGATTGGCAGCAGGCAGGCAGATGAGGTGCTCAAACAGTAGCTAAGAGCTTCCATTCTGAGCTGCAGGAAGTGGGCAGAGTGTAAACTAGACTTGGCTTGGGTCTTTAAAACTTCAATGTGACTACCCTCAGTGAATCACCTTTTCCAACAAGACCACACTTACTTTTTTGTCTTATTTTGTTTTTTGTTTTTTCCTAGACATGGTTTCTTTGTACAGCCCTGGCTGCCCTGGAACTCACTCTGTAGACCAGACTGGCCTTGAACTCAGACATCTGCCTGCCTCTGCCTCCCAAGTGCTGGGATTAAAGGTATGCACCACCAGTGCCCAGCCACACCTCCTGACCAAATCCTTCTTAAACAGTGCCACCAACTGAGAGCCAAACATTCAATTATGAGTATATGAAAACCATTCTTATTCAAACCACCATAGTTGGCTTTTTGTAATATGTACCAAATAAAAAAAATTACTAATTATCCCTTATTCTTTAAAATTGTATCACACTTATTTTTATTTATTTATTCATTTGTTTATTTATTTAGTGTATGGATGTATGCACACATGGATATTTTGTGGAGCTCAGTGGAAGTCAGAGGATGACTTATAGGTTCTCTCCTCCCACCATGTGGGTCCTAGAGATCCAACTCTAGTTATCAAGATTGGTGACATCACCCTTTATCCACTGAGCCACATTTCTGACCCTGTTATGGAGATAGACTCCCATGGATGAATCAATGTATTTAGAAGGGCTAAGGCACACTTAGGACTAATATAGTCTCTGTAAATAGGGTCCTTAACCAAGAGGAGTGCATTGAAAATGTGTTTAAGAGAAATGATTCTTTTTTTTTAATTTTTTTATTTGGTATATTTTTTATTTACATTTTAAATGATTTCCCCTTTCCTAACCCCCCCCACTCCCAAAAAGTCCCATAAGCCTCCCACCTGTCCTCCCACCCACCCCTTCCCACTTCCCCGTTCTGGTTTTGCTGAATACTGCTTCATTGAGTCTTTCCAGAAGAAGGGGCCACTCTTCCTTTCTTCTTGTACCTCATTTGATGTGTAGATTATGTTTTGGGTAATCCAGGTTTCTAGGTTAATATCCACTTATTAGTGAGTGCATACCATGATTCATCTTTTGAGTCTGGGTTACCTCACTTAGTATGATGTTCTCTAGGTCCATCCATTTGCCTAAGAATTTCATGAATTCATTGTTTCTAATGGCTGAATAGTACTCCATTGTGTAGATATACCACATTTTTTGCATCCCTTCTGTTGAGGGATACCTGGGTTCTTTCCAGCATCTGGCAATTATAAATAGAGCCACTCTGAAGTTAATAGAAAAGAAACTGGGGAAGATCCTTGAGGACATCGGTACAGGGAGAAAGTTTCTGAACAGAACACCAATAGTGTATGCTCTAAGAGCAAGAATTGACAAATGGGACCTCATAAAATTACAAAATTTCTGTAAGGCAAAGGACACCATCAAGAGGACAAATCGGCAACCAATAAATTGGGAAAAGATCTTCACCAATCCTACATCAGATAGAGGGCTAATATCCAATTTATATAAAGAACTCAAGAAGTTAGACTCCAGAATACCAAACAACCCTATTAAAAAATGTGCTACAGAGTTAAACAAAGAATTCTCACCTAAAGAACATCGGATGGCGGAGAAGCATCTTAAAAAATGCTCAACTTCATTGGTCATTAGAGAAATGATTCTTAATATTGGTTTTAAAGCTTCTTCTATGGGAAAATAGTAGGCTGTTTATTGGCTGATTTGTTCAGGATGAGGTGAACACTGTTTAATGTACACATTGGCCATTATCCTGGAAGCTAGAGAGATGGTTGATTTATGCTTTTGTTGTTTATGTTGAACTGATAAAATGTAGCTCAAACATATTGACTAGAAATCATCTTCAGGAGATAAAGATGGATCAATTCACATTCTTCTGCATGCTGACCTTCAGTTGAAACAGCACCGTTTGTTGAAAAGGTAATCTTTTTTTTCCACTGGATGTTTTCAGCTCCTTTGTCGAAGATCAAGTGGCCATAGGTGTGTGGGTTCATTTCTGGATCTTCAATTGTATTCCATTCATCCGCCTGCCTGTTACTGTGCCAATATCATGCAGTTTTTACCACTATTGTTCTGTAGTATTGCTTGAGGTCCGGGATACTGATTGCCCCAGAATTTCTTTTGTTGTTGATAATAGTTTTAGCTATTCTGGGTTTTTTGTTATTCCAGATGAAATTGAGAATTGCTCTTTCTAACTCTATGAAGAACTGAGTTGGGATTTTGATGGGTATTGCATTGAATCTGTATATTGCTTTTGGCAAGATGGCCATTTTAACTATATTAATCCTGCCAATCCATGAGCTTGGCAGATTTTTCTATTTTCTGAGGTCTTCTTCCATTTCCTTCTTCAGAGACTTGAAGTTCTTGTCATACAGATCTTTCACTTGTTTGGTCAAAGTCATGCCAAGATACTTTATATTGTTTTTGGCTATTGTGAAGGGTGTCATTTCCCTAATTTCTTTATCAGCCTGCTTATCCTTTGAGTATAGGAAGGCTACTAAATTGCTTGAGTTTATTTTATAACCTGCCATTTTGCTGAGGTTGTTTATCAGCTGTAGGAGTTCTCTGCTGGAGTTTTTGGGTCACTTAAGTATATGTGGTATATATACACAATGGAGTACTATTCAGCCATTAGAAACAATGAATTCATGAAATTCTTAGACAAATGGATGGAGCTGGAGAACATCATACTAAGTGAGGTAACCCAGTATCAAAAGATCAATCATGGTATGCACTCACTGATAAGCGGATATTAGCCTAGAAACTTGGATTACCCAAGTCATAATCCACATATCAAATGATGTCCAAGAAGAACGGAGGAGTGGCCCCTGGTTCTGGAAAGGCTCAGTGCAGCAGTCTAGGGCAATACCAGGACAGGGAAGTGGAAAGGGAGGGATGGGGGAACAGGGAGAGGGAAGAGGGCTTATGGGACTTATGGGAGTTGGGAGCCAGGAAAAGGGAAATCATTTGAAATGTAAATAAAAGTATATTGAATAATAAAAAAAAGAAATCTTCTTCAGAAGAATAAGGAAGCCCATGGTGTTCAGAAATAAGTTCTCAAGCAAGATTAAGCAACCTCAGTCTGAGGGCATGCCGTTCAATATTCTTTTGGTAAGTATTTTCAGTTTTATGTCCTGGAGTGCTAGCAGAAAGTCTCCAATAATCATTAGTATGTCTCATGACAAATATGTACCAGTTTTGTTTCTGTTATTTATTAGTTCAGTAATCTTAGACAAGTTATTTAATCTTTGAAATTTCAGTTTCCTAGTGTTGAAAATATAGACAATAATATTTAATTCATAGGATTGTTGTTAGTTTTATATGAGGTCATAAGTAATCTCAAGTGTCTGGTTCTATGAAAGTCTAAAAACAGTAAAAATAATAACAAATATTCACTTTGTACTTTCTGTTTACCAGCATAGTTTTAAATATTCTATGTATATTAACTCAGTTTAATAGCAAAACCTGTAAGACACACCAAATTGTTGTTTTAATATTGTAGGTGAAGAACTCAAGACAAAAGTGGACTTTACCAATTTGCCTAAATTCCTGTAAGCCAGTAGTAGTTTTATACATGGGACTCAAAATTTGAAGCATGCATTAGAGGGCATAACTTTTACTATAATGGATTTCTTTTTTTTTTTTTTAAAGAGTATCTAGTATCTATTTTATTAGATATTAGAAAGGCTACTCCACCTTGCTTCTTGGGTCCATTTACTTGGCAAACTTCTTTCTAGCCTTCTCTCTCTCTTCCTTCCTTCCTTCCTTCCTTCCTTCCTTCCTTCCTTCCTTCCTTCCTTCCGTCCATCCTCTCTCTCTCTCTTCCTTCCTTCCTTTCTTTTTTCTTTCTATATTATTTATTGGACATTTGTCAGGCTCTGGCAAAGCCTCTCAGGACACAGCCATATCAGTGTCCTTTCAGCAAGCACTTCCAGGCATTGACAGTAGCATCTGGACTGTATATGGGATAGATCCCCAGGTAGGCAGTCTCTGGATGGGCTTTCCTTCAGTCTCTGCTCCTTGCTTTGTTTTCATATTTCATCCTGTGAGTATTTTGTTCCCCCTTCTAACAGGATTCTTAGAACCAAGTCAAAGGGAAAAACTGGGAAACAAATTTCTAACTCAGTAAATAATAACAAATATTCATTGATGGCAGGAAGTCTCATTTAGCTTTAGAAGAGAAATGATGTCAGATGAATATGTAAGGGGAGTAGGTGGACATCTTGTTCCAGGTTCAGAATCTTAATATGTTTAGGTACCAGGATGTAAAATCAGAGATAGAAAATGCAGAAGATGGAACTAGAAAAGTACTTGGCTCTTATCCTACTGACTCATGGTGAGTTAAGGAGATGCTGGGGATGAGAAGAACTCTATTTCCCAAGCACACGATTTGAAGACCTAGACCTAGAATTTCATTGTGATTTGAGTTGGTGGTTTCTTTTGTTTATACTGATTTGAATTGGGTTACTATCACTGCCAATAGAAAATTGAGAGTTGACATCGATTGAAATACTGTTTTACTTTAGATATGAGAAGATGAAGGAGTAACTTAGAATAGGGGTGGTATAGATGAAGATTGTAAGACAGGAGACTGATAGAGGATGGAGATATTATTATTGAGAATTAGATCTTCACTATTTACAATCTTCTGAAGGTCAATGATCAAAGAGACATTCCTTCTTTTGTCCGAGGGGTGCATTCTTGATAAATTAAATCTCATTCTTCTGGTAATTTGAGTTTTACTGTGAGTCAAGAATGGAAAAAATCTTTGTCTATTCATTTCAGGGGCAAGAATAATGTGTCTTTTAGGACAGTCATTAGACTTCTGGGATTCTTTGCTTAATATACTACTCTTCAAGTCTTTGAGTAATCCCTTTCATTACAATAAGATTTTAAAATAATTAGTTAATTATTATAATTACAGTTAATAATTTTAGGGGATATTGGAATAATCCAGGGAGTTAGATGTTGCAAATGACCTACCACAATGTCAAACTAGTAGCTTTTATGAAAGGCAGAGAGGGCCCTTTTACTGTTTGAGATATACACAGTATTTGAATGAATCCAGTTCTTTCTTGTGGCCTCTATCCAGGATCAATAAGGAAGAAAAAGCAGCTAAGTTTAAAACTGTTTGAAACGAGAATGATGCTTGGACACTTTCAGAATAGCTATAAACCACATAAGATAAGACAAGAGAGGCAAGGAAGAGCTTTAAAAGGCGGGAAAGCCCTGGCAAGCTGAAATGTTCATTGTGTTAAAGGAAATAATACAGACTCAGCAGTGAAATAGTATGTACGTTCTTCCATATTAGGAATATATATTTAAAAAAAAGACATGAAAATAGAAGCTGGAACATAGGAGGGAGAAGGAGACTGAGAGAGGATGGTGGGCAAGTAAGAAGGCAAACATCAAATTTTCTCTGATGTGAGGATGCTAGACATAGCTAAATATTTAAATACATGCAATATGAAATCAGAAGGGCTATGCTATGGAGGGAGGGACCAGTTAGAGGGGAAGTAGAAATATGAGAGAATTATGGGAGTGAATGTAAGCAATCATATATATATATATTCACAAGGAAACACACTATTCCATAAACTAGGTACAGAAAATTAATAAAAGAACAGGAGGAGGAAGAGGGTTAAGAAGTTGACAGGACAAACTGGTTTAAAAACACAGGGCTAGTGGGATGGCATTTTGGAAAGGTACCTTTTCTAAGTACCTCCCATGGAAAACTGAAACCTACACCCAGAATTTCTACTTCTTTACATCCAACTTAGGGGACAGTAAGGAGCCCAACTATACTTTATCCTTAAAAGAGTATTATTCTGATGACTTCTGGACAGTTGATATCCACGAGAAAAGAGACCTGATTGGGAGCCCCTTTAGCAAGAAGAGGCTGGAGATGTGTTTTTCTTCCTTGCTGCATTTGTGCATTTTTGTTTCTACTCCAAGAGACAGGGGGGTAAATAAGACAGCAAGAACGACTGATGCATAAATAAGGCACAGCTTAGGAAGCTTCTCTGGTGTCTCTGGAGACTTCAAGTGAGCTACACAGTGCTAATGAGGAAGGGTACCCTTTCACACCTATCCCCAGCTTGTCAGGAACTTTATATATCATAGTAAAATAGTGGAGTCATTGCAAGTCCATGCCCAGAAGAGTTTTTCTGTGCCCACAGGCCCACAACTGACTCCTCTCCCCAACTGAGATACTTAGCTGGGACAGGTGGGAGCCTCAGTAACCTCACATAAACCAAACTGATGAACATAATCCTGCAAGGCTCAGAACATTAACCTGACACTGAATCACAGCTCAGAATAAAAGTCTATGAGCATGCTAAGTCCAAACAAAGTCATAAAACAAGACACAGATTCTCCTAACACAATAGAGAAATGCCTGGGGTATGACAATAAATCAGTTATACCAAGAATTAAGAAAATCACAACTTGTATGAGGAAAGATAGTTAATTCTCCATGACAATGAAATGAATCACATTTGGAATATCTGTCAAGGGTTTTAAAGAAGCCACATAAAAATGATTCAACAACCAGCCACAAATTTTTTTGAAATAATTTTTTTAAAAGAGAAATTCTTCAGGAAGCAAAATTACTTGCAGAATTTTCAGAAAAGAAATGAAATGGAATTTTAAAACTGCAAAGTAGGATATCAGACATAGATACTTTTATATTTGTATTTACTTTTAGGTGTATAGATTTTTGCCTGCATGTGTGTGATTGATAACCATAGAGACCAGACAAAGTGTGTCAGATGCCCTAGGATTAGAGTTACAGACACAAGGTTGTGAGATGCCATTTCTGTGCTGGGAATCAAACCCTCATTCCATGGAAGATAAGTTAGTAATCCTAACTACTTAGTCTTCTCACCAGTCCACCCACATAAACCCTTAGAAAACAACACTGTCAAATTAAAGATGGAGGTTTGGACTTTAAGATCATTGGCAGGAACATAGCCAGCTGGAGTCCAGTTTGAGGAATATCAGAATATTGTCCAGTACACAAACCAAATCGAAATCCAAGGTAGCTAAATGAACACGTGCTTGGTAAATAGTCTATGTTAGGTGCTTTGTCATATGTGCCTGAGTGTTTATGCATGCCTGTGTGTGTGTATGTGTGTGTGTGTGAATGTATGTGTGTGTGTGTGTGTGTGTGTGTGTGTATGTGTGCAGCAATTTTGTCAAACATGTCTTTGCATTGGTAGATAAGTCCTCTAATGTTAAGTTGCAATTCCACTTCTAGCCCAAAGAATGTTCTTGGAAGAAGTCAGAATGAGACTGAGTATATCTCATAGGGAGACAGTAATTTGAATGGCAGTAGATTGTCCATTTGAGATCACAAGAAAGAGACACTAAGTCCTTCAAGTATTAAAGAAAACACCCGCCAAAGGTTCATGTCATTAAAACCTCTAAGAATAACCACTACAGGGAAGGATAAGACCACAGGGCATCTTCTGATAGAAGGAATTGGGAGTAACTTTTAAAAATGTATCTATTATTAAATACCAGATAAAGATTATCCTCAAATCACAGGAAGATTTAAAAAATAAACTTGGTAATGACAAGAGGAAAAAAAAACAGTAAAAATCAGAATTCTGAGGTCACGTGACACACTAGCCTCATTCTGAGTTTAGCAGATCAGTCACCATCAAAGCAGTAATTCTCTTGTTCTGAACACAGCAAACAAAGGCAGAGATTGGTAGAGTAGAAAATAACATGCTACACTGAGTGCTGTTTAGAATAAATTCACTTCAAACTCAATGATATATTATTTTAAAATGAAAGAATGGAAAAAGTTTCTGTGTAAACATTAAATTAAAAAAGTGAATGGATATATTGATGTCTAATAACAGACCAGAGCAAGAAACATTGCTAGGGAAAAAGTTTCAGTGCTTAATGATCAAACACACCAATTCACTAGGAAGATATTTTGACTTTCACTGTGTATAAAATGCACAACAGATATTACAAATACTTAGCATAGAGTTGGAAGAAGAAATCGACAAGCAGTAAATTATAGTCCAAGACCTTAACATCTGCTCTTGGCAATTAGAAAATATGTTGGTAGAAAGATATAAAGCAAAACAAAAGATATAGAGTACATAATTAACCAATAGTATCCATCCCTGTATCATCTGTCTATCTGTCTGTCTGCCTGCCTGTCTGTCTGTCTATCTGTCTGTCTGTCTTTATAAATAGATGATATATGCAGCTGGTCAATATGCTACATCAAGCCTAAAGTGAAATCTAACACAGTTATAAGAATTGAAATCATCCAAGGCATGTTAATAGACCACAATTGCAAAGGATACACAGCAGATAGTCAATGGGAAAATCATTAAATATGGCACAAGTACTTGACACATTTCTAAATATATCATTCTTCAAAAAGGAAACTTCGAAGGAAATATAGAATATATTAAACCAAATTAAACAGAAATATAATATCCCATATAATACTATATATTGCATATAAAGATATATGTGTACATATGTGGTACATTAGATTTATATGCTTTCTGTATTACATACCCAAAGCAGTTTTGAGAGGTAAATCTAGTGCATTAAATGCAATGAAACAATATGTATTGGTGGTCCTCAAGTGCGTGATTGATTTAGTGATTTATTAGAAGTACTTAGAGAATTTAGGAATTATTATGTATGAAGTCATGGTTTATTATGATGGAAAGGTCTTAAGCACAATCAGTAAAGAGAAAAGATAAAGGATGAAAGTCTGAAGGAATGAGACAAAAGCTTCAAGGACATTCCTACAAGTAGAGTGACACAGTATGTACTTAATTTATACAGCAATAAACTGTGACATGTAGACAAGTGTTACCTCGGTTAAGCCCAGGAGTCTAAGGCTTCCTTAGGCTTTCTAAGGCTTCCTTAGGGCTAGTCCTGGAGGCAGCTCCACAGCCCCAGGGGAAAGATAGTGGTTTATCATAAATGGCTTTGTTTGCACAAAGTGACTAGATAAGCTGGCACAGTGTGTTTCAAAGTCCCAAGAGCTCAGAACATTCCTTTGTTGCATTTTTTTCTTTTTTTAAAATTATTTTTATTCGATATATTCTTTATTTACATTTCAAGTGATTTTCCCTTTCCTGGATCCCCCCTCCCCGAAAGTCCCATAAGCCCTCTTCCCTCTCCCTGTTCCCCAATCCACTCCTTCCCACTTCTCTGTCCTGGTATTTCCCTACACTGCTGCATGCTCAGAACATTCCTAACAGTTATTACAAATGCAACCGCCAGGAGCTGGTGACAGCCATATCACAATCGGGGGTTTAATAAAGTGTGTGAAGTTTCAGCAGCTCAAACTTGTTCAATTAACTCTTTCCTACACATAGGGAAAGACTTTGAATCAATATTGTTAATTCCTATGTAAGGAGATTGGGGGAAAACAATAAAATAAAATAGAAGAAAGGAAACAAAGAACGCAGAAGAATCCCCTAAAATTTAAAAGAAGAAGTGAGGGCAGCAGCTGTGGCTCAGTAGTGGGTTAAGGCTTACATCCACAAGGCCTGCCCCATCCTCAGATCCTCAGTACTACAAAAGAAAAATGGATGAAGGTATTAGAAACATCAAAGGAAAAGAAAGACCTACAATGTACTAAAATCAAATGGTCAAAGAAAGTTGACAGAACTAAGGAATCTCTATAAATATTGATGAAGCATTGAAAAGCAATAGGCATTACTGACATCAGAGGAGGTACCAGGAAAGGCCCTGTGGTGATTGAGATGTTAAGCAGGACACTGGAAGAAACCTTAAGATCCTAGGTTGTTCAACAGCTAAAAATAAATGAACCAGTACCCTAAACCCTTGACACTGCCTAAACTTAATCAAAATGAAATGGTCAGTTTGCTTTCAAGTCACTGAAAAATTGAATTTCTAGTAAAAAAAAAAGACTAAAGATAAAGGAATCTCTAAGCCAGAGTGATTTCAGTCCAAAATAATGTAAAACACTGAAAGGTAGATTAACACAATTAAAATAGCTAATTAATTTTTGAGAATTTGATATAAGTTTGGTAATTTTCACCTTGTAATGCCTATACTTAACCCCTCCCAAATCCTCATACCTCCCTGTCAACCCTGACTCCATTTATGTCCTTTTTAAATGATACCTAATTATGTGAGTGTGGGGTTATTACTGAAGTAAGTGTGTTTGATTTACCATGTTCCATATCCTTAAAAAAAATCCTCACTCACCCAGCTCCTGAAGCCTATTGTCATATCCTCCCTGACCTCCAAATAATACAATCTTTGCACGCACTCTTCTGTGCTAATTCAGGAGCCTTGGGGACAGATGTGCTATAGATAGTCTATTTGTGACTGGGTACTTCAAAGTTGCTTTTCTCCTCAGATTGAGCAGCTGTGAGTTTCTGTGTTAACCACCACCTGCTGCACAAAGACCACATCCCTCTCTGATGTGGTCTGATAAGTGCATCAATCTACAGGCAGAAAGGTACAAATTCAGAGTAGTTTGATACTGTAGAGTTAGCAAAATAATAGTAGTCATCTCCCCTTTTGGGCCTATGAGCTCTCTCACCAAATTTTCAGTAACAGATTGATGTTTCCTCCTATGGAGTGTGCCTCAAATCCAATCAGAAATTGGCTCTTACCTGCTTAAGAGGCAGGCCACAATTGTCCCCGTGAACACACTTTGTCATGGTGGTCCTTATTATAGTTCTCTGCATTCACAATCAAGTTGGACTGTTGATCGCCCCATGATACCACAACTAATAGCCTGCACATTACCTTCTAGTGCAAGGGGACCTAGCAGGAAGCTTTCTGGTCAGTACCTACTTAAACTCTCCATGTCTGGGGGCCAATGTGTGCCATCTTTAACAATGGGGTTATTGCCGTCAAATTCTGTGGCCGATGAAGAGCAGTGGCAATATCCTGTTGTGCTTTGGGGGTCTCTGGGACACCTCTGGCTAGCAAATCTAGGGGGTATGCAATTCCTGGTAATAAGTCTTTTATTTGGCAATCTGGGGCTTATGGGAGGAGTATAACCCTGAATAGGATAACCCCAATTAAATTATTTTATATGAAGAAGTATATACATGTGTATATAGAAAGCTAATAAAATAACAGGCTTCCATATGGCTTTTTCATACTTCCTTAGGATTAGTTATGCCTTCCCCACCAGCTCCCCTGTGTGCTCTGCTCCTCTCCATCGTTCACATTTAAACCTCTTTCCCTGTTATTCCCCTCTCAATCTTCATACCAACTGTGTTCTACTGTTCTTCCTTCTTCAAGATAGCATAACATCTATATAAAATGGCATAGGGTTACCTATTTAAAATATAATTGAATTTGTATAGTGCTTTAGGCAAAATGGCCATTTTAACTATATTGATTCTACCGATCCATGAGCATGGGAGGTTTTCCCATTTTTTGAGGTCTTCTTCCATTTCCTTCTTCAGAGTCTTGAAGTTCTTGTCATACAGATCTTTCACATGTTTGGTAAGAGTCACCCCAAGATACTTTATACTGTTTGTGGCTATTGTGAAGGGGGTCATTTCCCTAATTTCTTTCTCAGCCTGCTTATCCTTTGAGTATAGGAAGGCCACTGATTTGCTTGAGTTGATTTTATAACCTGCCACTTTGCTGAAGTTGTTTATCAGCTGTAGGAGTTCTCTAGTGGAGTTCTTTGGGTCACTTAGGTAGACGATCATGTCATCTGGAAATAAAGATAGTTTGACTTCTTCCTTTCCAATTTGTATCCCTTTGACCTCCTTATGTTGTCGAATTGCCCAAGCTAGTACCTCAAGTACAATATTGAAAAGATAAGGAGAAAGTGGGCAGCCTTGTCTGGTCCCTGATTTCAGTGGGATTGCTTCAAGTTTCTCTCCATTTAGTTTGATGCTGGCTACCGGTTTGCTGTATATTGCTTTTACTATGTTTAGGTATGGGCCTTGAATTCCTGTTCTCTCCAAGACTTTAAGCATGAAAGGATGCTGAATTTTGTCAAATGCTTTTTCAGCATCCAATGAAATGACCATGTGGTTTTGATCTTTGAGTTTGTTTATGTAGTGGATTGTATTGATGGATTTCCGTATATTGAACCAACCCTGCATTCCCGGGATAAAGCCTACTTGATCATGGTGGATGATCATTTTGATGTGTTTTTGGATTCGGTCGGCAAGAATTTTATTGAGTATTTTTGCATCGATGTTCATAAGGGAAATTGGTCTGAAGTTCTCTTTCTTTGTTGGATCTTTTTGTGGCTTTGGTATCAGCGTAATTGTGGCTTCGTAGAAGGAATTGGGTAGTGTTCCTTCTGTTTCTATTTTGTGGAATAGTTTGAAGAGTATTGGTGTTAACTCTTCTTTGAAGGTCTGATAGCATTCTGCACTGAAGCCATCTGGTCCTGTGCTTTTTTTGGTTGGAAGACTTTCTATGACTCCTTCTATTTCTTTAGGCATTATGGGACTGTTTAGATGGTCTAGTTGGTCCTGATTTAATTTTGGTATTTGGTATCTGTCAAGGAAATTGTCCATTTCCTCCAGATTCTCCAGTTGTGTTGAGTACAGGCTCTTGTAGTAGGATCTGATGATTTTTTGGATTTCCTCAGTTTCCGTTGTTATATCTCCCTTTTCATTTCTAAGTTTGTTAATTTGGATACTTTCTCTGTGCCCTTTGGTCAGTCTGGCTAAGGGTTTATCTATCTTGTTGATTTTCTCAAAGAACCAGCTCCTGGTTTTGTTGATTTTTTGTATGGTTCTCTTTGTTTCTACTTGATTGATTTCGGCCCTGAGTTTGATGATTTCCTGCCTTCTACTCCTCCTGGGCGAAATAGCTTCTTTTTGTTCTAGGGCTTTCAGGTGTGTCATTAAGCTGGTAATGTATGCTCTCTCCATTTTCTTTTTGGAGGCACTAAATGAGGTACAAGAAGAAAGGAGGAGTGGCCCCTGGTTCTGGAAAGACTCAGTGAAACAGTATTCGGCAAAACCAGAACGGGGAAGTGGAAGGGGTGGATGGGAGGACAGAGGAAGAGAAGGGGCCTTACGGGACTTTCGGGGAGTGGGGGGGCTAGAAAAGTGAAATCATTTGAAATGTAAATAAATTATATCGAATAAAAAAATTAAAAAAAAATATAATTAAATCATTTCCCTTATCCTTGTCCCTATTCCAACTTATTCCAACCCTTTCCATGTACCTCTCTCCACTATCCATTGAATTCATGGCTTTTTTCTTTAATTATTACTATTGCATGCATGTATATATACACACACATATGTGTGTGTGTGTATGCGTGTGTGTCACATATATTACATACATGTGTATTTTGCAGCACTTACATATGTGTGTATTGCATACCTAGACATATATATGGGAATAATATAAATTCACAGATGAGGCCATTTAGTGTTGCTTGCATGTTTGTCTTCAGTGCTAAGTATTTGGGTAGAACTGGGGAAGACTATTCCTCTCTCAGCAGTAACTTCATTTAGGGATAAGGAGAGGGCAGGCAAGGTAGACTCAATAGACAAGGCCAGAGCATGGATTATCTAGGACTGGCTGGATCTGGAGGATGGGTTTGTCACATGCAGCTGTAGGGACTAGAGTTGGGAGGGGTTGTTACTGAGGAGCAGAGGTGGTTTACCTGTGCTCCTATGCTACAAGGCTAGAGGGTCCCTGGTAATGAAGGTTCTGTGAGCTGTTAAGTAACTAACAGAGTGGGAGGGACCAAGAGGAGGTCATATTCATTTATTTGCTGATTTTAAATTTATTTTTGGGGGTTATTCCTGTGTATGAACTTGCATGTATGTGATGTGTCTGCTCATGTATGCACGGAGCCTTCAGATGTCTTCCTCCATCACTCTACACCTGATTTTATTTATGTATTGATTTTTTATTTTCTCATGTGGGTGGTATGTCTACATGTGTGTGTTGGTGCTCATATGTGAGGGGAACATGTGTATTTGTGTTCATAATCATATGGATGCCTGTATTGGCTAGGTTTGTCAATTTGACAGGTTGTCTATTTGACTAGGGTCGCCTGGGAATAGGAAGCTTCAACTGACAAAATGCTTACATCAGATTGGCCTGTTGGCAAGTCTTTGTGGCCATGTTCTTGATTAATTATTAATATGGGGGCCCAGCTCACTGGGGGTGGTACTTCCCTTAACAGCAAGCTTCCTTCAATGTTCAGCTGTGATCCAGACTTGCAAACCAAATCCTTTTCTCCCCAAAAATTGCTTTTGGTCATGGTTTACATAATTATCCTAAAAAGCACACTCATACAGGATGTGAAGTTGACATCAGGAATCTTCCTTAATCATTCTTCCAGTCAGAATCTCTCACTGAACCCAGAGCTCTCTGATTTGACTCGTCTCAGTAACCAGATTGCTCTGGAAATCCCCCTGTCTCTGATAGCTATGTCATATCCAGAAGACCTTTTTCCTTCAGACTTCCAGCATGCTAAAGACCCTAGCTCACCCCAGTACATCTGTAGACTAAGTATCATTTCTATCAGTATCTCAGCAATTATCATGTGCACACAGATATAGTCATTTTACAAGTTTTATAGAAAATAATAAATTGAGTGATACATTGCATCCACCAGCGCTTCACATGTTCTGAAGACCAGAATTCAAGTCCTCATGCATGCACAGCAAGTACTTTAAACGTGGAACCATCTACCCATACCCTTAATTGTGTTTTTTGGAGACAGTCCCTCACTATTGAATCTGGAGCTTGCCTTTTCTTTTTTCCCTGTTTCCCCTCCACAAACCCCTCACCCCATCCCCCTTTCTTCCCCCCCTTTGCCTCAATGAGAGTGCTCCTCCACCCACTCATCTACTCTAGCTTCACTGCTCTAGCGTGCTCTTATGCTGGGGCATCAAGTCTCCCTCCCCTCCCATTGATGCCAGATACATATGCCATCCTCTGATACATATGTGTCTGGAGCCATAGGTTCCTCCATGTGTTCTCTTTGGTTGGTGGTTTAGTTCCTGGGAGCTCTAGATGGTCCAGTTAGTTGGGATTGTTCTTCCTATGGGATTGCAATCCTTTCACCTCCTTCAGTCCTTCCCCTAGCTCTTCCATTGTGGTTTCCAGGCTCAGTCTGATGATTGGCTGTATCAGCATCTGTATTAGTCAGGTACTGGTAAATGTCTCAGGGAGTAGCCATACCAGGCTCTTGTCAGCAATCACTTCTTGGCATCAACAATAGTGTCGAAGCTTACCTTTTCAACCTCAGTGTTAGGCTCACAGGTGAGTCACTACCACACCTGGCATTTGCTTATGTATTGGGATTTTAAATTCATGCCTACACGCATATACAAAAACCAGTATAAACCACACCAATTGTTTTTTTTTCAATTTTATACATAAAAGTATCTTAATACATATGTTGAAAGCATATAAAATATTTTATGACACATTAATTTTTTTGACCAATTCTGCATTCCTATAGTAAATTTTAGTTATTCTAATAATCCAACACCAATGGAGCCCTTTTTCTCAACAAGCCTTCCTCCTAGTTTCATGTATTCTTTTTCTATATGGTCAACTGAGTTCAATTAAAGTTTCATGCCTGAGAGAGGGAGGGAGGCTATTTACTGAACTAGGGCAACCTATCAACGGCTACACCATGGAAGAATAGGACACCTCCTCCCGATGAGCTGTTAACTGAAAATAGTCTTTCAGGGACAGGTAGGATTCATAAATCCCCACTTGATCCAAACTATTTCAACAGCTGGTTTGAAATAGATAAGCTCATTCTAAAAGTTATATGGAAAATAATGGACCCATAAAATTGTGCAAACGATTGAGAATAAGAAACCTAGGCAGTTACCAGATCTATTAATTTTATATGGACTCGAGCAATCAAGGTTGTGTGGGATTGGTGATGAAATTAGAACAAAAGAAGGAACAGAGAATTTAGAAACAAACTACCAAATATGGGCAGGGCAGAAGTGAGACGTCCGTATATTTCTTCTACTTGACACATGCTTAGAAGCTAAGCAAAACTCAGCCTTCCAAACCACTGTGACACATTGGCTTTGATCAATGCAACAAAATGACCAGTAACTGGATACATCCTTACCATGCAATATGCATAGTTTATGGTAAGGAGTTGCCTAGGAGTCTCCACAGGCATGTCATGATGAGTAGTTGAACATCCTCTGGGCAGCACTGATCTTTCCATCTTTGACTTTGCCACACTATCTGGGATTAGGCAGAAACAGTGTTTCACAGTGACGGCTTCTTTCACTCACTATAATGCACTAGTTTCTCTCCCCTTCTCATGGCTTAGTTTTTAATTTCTTTGTAACCTGTGTTATATTCCTTTGCACAAAGCAGCACAGTTTATTCATTGATCCACCTACTGTAGACTATCTCCCTTGCTTCTGAGGTTTGGCAGTGATGACTAAAGCTATTATGAACATTTGTGTGCAGGCATTTGTATGCGCATATGTTTTCAACTCATTTGAGAAAGTGCCAAGGAGGATGCCGGCTGGATCTAATGGTAGAGTACATTGCGTTTTGTAAAGGAAGTGCCAAGCTGTCTTTCAGAGCGGCTGCGCCATTTTGTTTTCCTACAAGCAAGAAACGAGAATCCCTGTGGCTCCACATCCTCACCAATATGTCTTGTCAGCATTTTGGAGCTTTGTCATTATAGTAGATGTGCAGTGGCTTCTCATCGCATTTCTATATTGTAACTCCCTATTAATATATGATGTGGAATGCTTTTTAGTAGGTATTCTTGCCAGAAATGTGTCTTTTCGATTGGGAGTCTGTTCAAATACAATAAATACATTTTCAAGTTATGTTTTTTTTTTCATTTTTGCTGTTGGATTTTACATATTCTTTGGATGTATTGCATAGCAATCTTGTATGAAGTATGGTTTTCACAAACAATCTCTCCTAGCCTAGTCTTGTTTTTTCCTCTCCTGACACAGTCTTCCATCATTATAACTTTTCAATTTAAAGATGTCTACTGCATTACTTCATTATAACATCCACGGATGTTGCTGTTAGTGTCATGTCTATAATTCAAACACCAACAACAATCTGCTACTCATCACCAACCTTTTGAAATGTTCCCTATAGTATTATGGGATTGTATAGCTTTACATTTATCATTTATGTTTATTATCTACTCTGAGTTAATATTAGTGACAATGCAAGGTCTGCTCTAAATTCACTTTCCCTTCCCTGCGCCTGTCTTTCCTCCCTGCATTTAGATATCCAGTCATTACACTACTATTCCTTGAGAAGAAGACATTCCTGGTTATATTGCCTTTGCAATTTTTTTTGGACACCAGTTGAACTAGTGGGTCTACTTTGCAACTCTCCACCATGATTGGCCACTCAAGTTTTCTCTCTTACCACGATCTCCCTCCCTCTTGATTGCTATAGCTTTTTGATAGGCATTGAAGCCAGGCAGTGTCACTTCTGCAACTTCATCCTTCAAGACTATGCCTGTTACTCTGGGTCTTCTGGGTCTTCATAAAAGCTTTAGAAAAAGATTGTTGCCTTTCCCAGGAATACCTGAAGAAATGTTGAACATATAGATCAAAGTAGAAAGAAGTCAAGTCTCAAAAATGTTGAATCTTTTAGCCATGAATATGGGGAAAATATCTCTCCAGTTCTTCAATTTCTTTCAACAGATATCTGTGATTCATCAGCTTCTATGATTTTATATCATAAATATTTAGTATAAAATTTGTAAGATTTATACTTAAGTATTTTCTTTTTAGGGCCCAAAATGCAAATCATATTATGTGATTTACAGTTTAAATTTCACTAGCTCTTTGATGGTGTTCACTATATTAATATTATATGTCTATTATATATTAACTTTATATTCTGCAACCTTGTTTCATAGTTTATCAGTTACAGGATAATTTTTATTTGTTTGGTTGTTTTATACATATGATCATGAGTATGATAGTGTCATCCCCTATTCTGTTTATTTTTCTTTTGTTCTTTTTGTCTTGCTTCCTTCCTTCCTTCCTTCCTTCCTTTCTTCCTCCCTTCCTTCCTCCCTACCTCCTCCCTTTCTTCCTTTCTTCCTTTCTTCCCCCTTTCTTCCTCCCTCCTTCACTCCCTTCCTCCTTCCTTCCCTCCCTCCCTTCCTCCTTCCCTCTCTCCTTTCCTTCTTTCCTTCTTTCCTTCTTTCCTTCTTTCCTTCTTTCCTTCTTTCCTTCTTTCCTTCTTTCCTTCTTTCCTTCTTTCCTTCTTTCCTTCCTTCCTTCCTTCCTTCCTTCCTTCCTTCCTTCCTTCCTTCCTTCCTTTCTTCCCTCCATCCTTGCATCCCTCCATCCTTGCATCCCTCCTTCCTCTCCCTCTTGCTTTCTGGTAGACTCCTACTATATAACTCAGGTCCACCTTAAACACCTTCTCTCTTACCTCTGCTTCCCAAATGCCAATATCACAGGCCTGTGGTACCATTCCTGTCCTCTGGGTTGTATTACTTCGACTCATCTTTTCTTACTGAATTAAATTGTGGTATCCGGAAAAATGATAAAACACAATGGTGAGATGAGTAATTTTGTTTTGTTTATGATTTTGAAGAGAAAACTTTTTTAAAAAAATAATTATTTATTTATTTTTAAATTTATTTACATTTCAAGTCTTATTTCCTAATCTGATTTCACCCTTCCCAGAAACTCCCAATCCTATCTTCCCTTCCCCTGTCTTAATGAGGATATTTCTCCACTCACCAACTCACCCACCCCTACCTCCCTGCCCTGGATTTCCCTATACTGTGGCATCTATTGAACCTTTATAGGACCAAGGACTTCTCCTCCCATTGATGCCTGACAAGGCTGTCCTCTGGTACATATGCAGCTGGAACCATGTATACTCCTTGGTTGGTGGCCTAGTCCCTGGGAGCTCTGCCGGATCTGGTTGGTTGATATTGTTCTTCTTATGGGGTTACAAACCCCTTCAGCTCCTTCAGTCCTTTCTCTAACTCCTCCACTGGGGACCCCACACTCAGTGCAATGGTTGGCTGATAGCATCCAACTGTGTATTTGTAAGGCTCTGGGAAGACCTCTCAGGAGACAGCCCTATCAGGCTCCTTTTAGCATGCCTTTCATAGTATCCACAAAAGTGTTGGAGTTTGGTGACTGTATCTGAGATGAATCCCCAGGTGGGACAGACTATAAATGGCCTTTCCTTCAGTCTCTGCTCTGCACTTTGTTTCCATATTTGCTCCCATGATTACTTTGTTCCCCTTTCTAAGAAGGACCAAAGCATCCACACTTTGGTATTCCTTCTTTTTGGGCTTCATGTGGTCTGTGAATTGTAACTTTTTTTCTGAGCTTTTGGGCTAATATCCACTTATCAGTGAGTGCATATCATGTGTGTTCATTTGGGATTGGGTTACCTTACTCAGGATGAAATTTTCTAGCTCCATCCATTTGCCTAAGAATTTCATGAATTCATCATTTTTAATAGCTGAGTAGTACTCCATTGTGTAAATGTACCATATTTTCTGTATCCATTCCTCTGTTAAAGGACATCTGAGTTCTTTCCAGCTTCTGGATATTATAAATAATGCTGATACGAACATAGTGCAGCTAGTGTCCTTGTTATATGTTGGAACATCTTTTGGGTATATGCCCAGGAGTGGTAGAGATGGGTCCTTGGGTAATACTATGTCCAATTTTCAGAAGAACCACCAGACTGATTTCTAGAGTGATTGTACCAGCTTGCAATCCCACCAGAATTGGAGGAGTGCTTCTCTTTCTCCACATCCTTACCAAGATCTGCTGTCACCTGAGTTTTGATCTTAGCCATTCTGACTGGTGTGGGTTGGTGGTTTTGATTTTCATTTCCCTGATGACTAAGGATGTTGAACATTCTTCAGGTGCTTTTCAACCCTTTTAGTTTCCTCAGTTGAGAATTTTCTGTTTAGCTCTGTAGTCCATTCTTAAATATGGTTATTTGGTTCTCTAACTTCTTGAGCTCTTTGTATAAATTGGATATTAGCCCACTATCAGATGTAGAATTGGTACAGATCAGTCTGTTGGTTGCCATTTTGTCCTATTAACAGTGTCCTTTACCTTATAGTAGCTGTGCAATTTTATGAGATCCAATTTGTCAATTCTTGATCTTAGAGCATAAACCATTGGTGTTCTGTTCAGGAAATTTTCACCTGTGCCCATGTGTTCAAGACTTTTCCCCACTTTCTCTTCTATTAGATTCAGTGTATGTGGTTTTATGTGGAGGTCCTTGATCCACTTGGACTTGAGCTTTGTACAGGGAGAGGGGGATGGATCAATTGTCATTCTTCTGCATGTTGACTGCCAGTTGAAGCAGCACCATTTGTTGAAAAAGCATTTTTCCCCACTGTATGGTTTTAGCTCCTTTGTCAAAGATCAAGTGACCATAGGTATGTGGCTTTATTACTGGATCTTTAATTCTATTCCATTGTTCTACTTGCCTGTCACTGTAACAATAGCATGCAGTTTTTAACACAATTGCTCTGTAATATACTTTGAGGTCCAGGATGCTGATTTCCCCAAAAGTTCTTTTATTGTTCAAAATAGTTTCCCCTATCTTGGGTTTTTATTATTCCAAATGAATTTGAGAATTGTTCTTTCTTACTCTATAAAGAAGTGAGTTGCAATTTGATGAGGATTGCATTCAATCTATAGATTGCTTTTGGAAATTTGGCCATTATTACTATATTAATGCTGCCAATCCAAGAGCATGGGAGATCTTTCCATCTTCTGAGGTCTTCTTTGATTTCTTCAGAGGCTTGATATTCTTGTCATAGATATCTTTCACTTGTTCAGTTAGAGTCACACCAAGATACTTTATATTGTTTGTGGCTATTGAGAATGGGGTCATTCCCCTAATTTATTTCTCATCCTGCTTATCCATTGAGTAGAGGAAGGCCACTGATTTGTTTGAGTTAATTTTATATCTGTTCACTTTGTCAAAGTTTTTTATCAGCTGTAGGAGTTCTTTGGTGGAGATTTTTGGGTCACTTAAATATGCTATCATATCATCTACAAATAGTGGTATTTTGGCTTCTTACTTTCCAATTTGTATCCCTTTGACCACTCTTGGTTGTCTAATTGCTCTAGCTAGAACTTTAAGTACCATATTAAATAGACAGGGAGAGGGCACCCTTGTCTAGTCCCTGATTTTAGTAGAATTGCTTCAAATTTCTCTCCACTTTGATTGATGTTGTCTACTGGTTTGCTATTACTATGTTTAGGTATGGGCCTTAAATTCCTGATCTTTCCAAGGCTTTTATCATGAAGGGATATTTAATTTTTCAAGTGCTTCTTCAGCATCTAATAAAATGATCAGGTGACTTTTTTCCTTTGAGTTTATCAATGTAGTAAATTACATTGATGGATTTCCATATATTGAATCATCCTTGTATCCCTAGGATGAAGCCTACTTGATTATGGTGAATGATCATTTCGATGTGTTCTTGGATTTACATTTCGAGAATTTTATTTGAGTATTTTTGCATTGATATTCATAAGGGAAATTGGTCTGATGTTCTCTTTCTTTGTTGGGTCTTTGTGCGACCCAACATAGAACAGAATGGGCAGTGTTCCTTCTTTTTCTATTTTGTGAAATAGTTTGAAGAGTATTGGTATTAGGTTTTCTTTGAAGGCCTGATAGAATTCTGCACTAAAACGATCTGGTCCTGTTTTTGTTGTTATTGATGTTGTTTTGTTTTGGTTTTTGTTTTTTCTTGGTTGGGAGATTTTAATGACTGCTTCTATTTCTTTAGGGGTTATAGGACTGTTTAGATAGTTTATTTGATCCTAATTTAATACCTAATTTTTGGTATTTGGTATCTGTCTAGAAAAGAGTCCAAAAGAGTATGGAAAATGCCAACAGAAGGAGGGAAACTACACCCTAGAAAAAGAAAAGTAATGTTCTTTCAACAAACCCAAAAGAAGGTAGCCATACAAACGTAAAAATAGCATCAAAAATAAAAGGAAACAACAATCACTATTTCTTAATTTCTTTTTTTTTTCAGATTTTTTTATTGATATATTTTTTTATTTACATTTCAAATGATTTCCCCTTTTCTGGCCACCCACTTCCCGAAAGTCCCATCAGCCCCCTTCCCTCCCCCTGTTTTCCCACCCATGGCATTTTCCATCTATTTTCCTTTATAGGGCTGGATTTGTGGAATAGGTATTGTGCACATTTGGTTTTGTCATGGAATATCTTGGTTTCTCTATCTATGGTAATTGAGAGTTTTGTTGTGTAGGCTGACATTCTTTATGAGATATGCCCAGGATCTTCTAGCTTTCATAGTCTCTGGTAAGAAGTCTGGTGTAATTCTGATAGGTCTGCATTTATATGTTACTTGACCTTTTCCTCTTTCTGCTTTTAATATTTCTTCTTTGTTTTGTGCATTTGTGTTTTAACTATTATGTAATAGGAGGAATTTTTTTTTGTTTCAATCTATTTGGAGTCCTGTTGGCTTTTTGTGTGTTTATGTGCATTTCTTTCTTTTTATTAGGTAAGTTTTCTTCTATAATTTAGTCGAAGATATTTACTGGCCCTTTAAGTTGGGAATCTTCACTCTCTTCTAAACCTATTATTCTTAGGTTTGGTCTTCCCATTGTGTCCTAGATTTCCTGGATGTTTTGGGTTAGGATGCATTTTTTGCATTTTTCATTTTCCTTGACTGTTCTGTCAATGTTTTCTATGGTATCTTCTCCACCTGAGATTCTCCCTTCTATGTCTTGTATTCTGTTGGTGATGTTTGCATCTATGACTCATGATCTCTTTCTTAGCTTTTTTTTTAATCTCCAGGGTGGTCTTCCTCTGTGATTTCTTCATTGTTTCTATTTCTATTTTTAGATCCTAGATGGTTTTCTTCCATTGTTTCACCTGTCTGTGTTTTCCTGTAATTCCTTAAGGGATTTTTACGTTTCCTCTTTAATGGCTTCTACCTGTTTACCTATGTTCTCCTGTATTTCTTTAAGGGTGTTATGTATGTCCTTCTTAAAGTCCCCTATCATCATCATGAGATGTGATTTTAAATCAGAGTCTTGCTTTTCTGGTGTGTTGGGATATCCAGGGCGCATTGTGGTGGGAGAACTGGGTTCTGATGATACCAAGGAGCCTTGGTTTCTGTTGCTTATGTTCTTGGTCTTGCCTTTCACCATCTGGTTATCTCTGGTGTTAGCTTTCTTGCTGTCTCTGACTGTGGCTTGTCCCTCCTGCAAGCCTCTGTGTCAGTACTCCTGGGAGACCAGTTCTTTCTGGGAGGAATTTGGGTATAAAGAACTGTGGTACAGAGTTAGCACTGGGGTGCAGACAGAAGCCAGGAGGATCCTGTCCCCAGATGTTCCTCAGTTCCTGTCTCCTGATGGTTCTAGGTGGGTTCCTCTGAGAATTGGTGGTCTTGCCTGTGCTCCCAAGCTTGTCTGTACTGTTGGGAGGCTAGCTTTTTCCTGGTGCTATTTGGGTCTGGAGCCCTGTGGCAGAGGATCAGCTCAGAGTTAGAAAACTTGAATTTCTTATTGATGACATTACCTACAGATTTCTATAGGGGTTCTTTCTCAAAATGAGATGGGCAGGAAGGTACTTTGTAAAAGGCATGTTTTGGCTATCACACAATGCATACTTTGGGATGTAACTATTGATTATCTTGTGTAAGGTTGTAGGTTTATAAATTTTCACTTTAAAATAAATAGAACTAAACACACATACACACATATATGAGCAAGATGAGTACATAGAAAGATGAGTGCAAAAGAAGTCAATCAATTCCTTTTGTATTGAGGAAATTGATTATTAGTGTATTTAATTAAGCTCAGTATAAAGTACCAAAGTAAATATCCAGATTTTAATATAGCTTTTAAAATACTAAGATGGGGGAGTGAGCGAGTGACACAGAAATGTGTGGTCTTATTTCTTATGATTGCAAGTGAGTCTACAGTAACCAAGGTAACAGTTTTAAAGTGAAAAGATATTTATTGTGGGGGGGGGAAGGAGGGAAGAAAGGGAGAAACACACAGAGAATAGTTTTACTCCACAATCTTTGTGTTTATGGCTTGAAATCTAAGATGGCTGATTATCAACAGTCTAAGACTATATTGTTGAAAAACCAGCCTCCCCAATTTAAAGAGTGTTCAGTTAAAGAAACTGACTCAAGACACTGAGAAGGCATATGACTAGGGTTTGAGAGTATCCTTAGGTACAAATCATCCTTTGACCATGACAGGCAGGAAGCTGAAAGTTATGGTGTTAAAGAAAGCCACTTACTAGAAGAATGATTTGCAAAGGTCCTGGCTTTTAAACATAAAGTCTTTAAATATAAACTAACAGGGACACATTATATCTACAGTACAACAGTACTTGTTCAGAATCAGAGACACTCTTGCCCCAATTCCTTAAAAGAAGATCGCTTTGAATGGAAGTTTCCCTCATCGGGTACATAAGCTGACTTTGATCACAAAGTTAATAAATGATAACTATAGGTAGTGATACATGTTGAAGTCCTTTCCACCATTCATGGCTGCCTAGTTTTCCCTGTCCAAATGAGAATGTTAACTATGAAAATTTCAGCCAGGTGAACTAGTACATTTTCTAATTGCTTAGACAATAGGACAACTTTTGGCAGTTAAATAGGTTAATCTAGTAAGGAATAGATGCATTGCTCATCTGTTTTGTGGTTGGCAGTGTAAAGCCACTGAATGTGTGTATGCAGTAGCACAGCAGTGGAGGGGGCCTTATCCTCAGAGTTATAGGGGTGTCCACATACCTCAGAGGCACAAACTCATACCTGTGGACACTAGGATATATTGATGCTTACATGAAACAGAGAGAGAGAGAGAGAGAGAGAGAGAGAGAGAGAGAGAGAGAGAGAGAGAGAGAGATCTTAAAGAAAACTCCTTATGAGGCCTATGCAAACATACGATGGATCTGTTAAAGTCCTGTGATGAGTCAATCATCCCCTTATTTGCACCTTTTGATGCACAGTGACCTGAGACTATTCAATCACAGAAATGATGAATAGAGCTGTATTTTCTGCTGTCAGAATATGACATAGAATTGCATCATAATGGAGGACTCTAAGGTTCACAATCCACTTATTGGCTTCTATTTTCAGCTCTATTATATTCTGGTCTCCATAAACAGTCTGTATCTAGGTCTCTGTGATGGAATCAATAAAGTTGGGTTCCAGCAGGCTTCGGACTGTTAGAGACTTGTGTCTTCTCTCACCTTTGGCATAAGCCTGGAGGATGCTGTTCAGTAGTAGTAGAGGAGTGGTTTTCCAAGAATGAGAATCCACAACAGTTGAACCACGATGGGGAAGCATTTAATATTCTTGCTAAGCTTGATTCCAATACATGGAGGAAGAATCATAATAAATGGTGCTTCACCCAAGGTTTTCCTTTCTCTCATCATGTCTTGAGAAATGATAACACTATCACAATAGAGTCTTAGCAATGGTCACTAACATCCACCCCCCCCCCCACTGTTCCCACTTCATGTCCAGTTGCGGCTCATGAGCTGAGTTGTTGTCATTTCTCTTCACTATCTTTTCCCAGTTACACTCTTTTTTCATGTTACTGACATTTTTTAGAAAGCAAACATCTCCCCTTTTATATATCTTTTAAATTAATTCTTAAATTGCCATATAGAGTGGTGGGATTGTTAAACTATGTACATAGATATGTCAACTATATGATGTATTCCTCTTCGTCCTCCACTGTTACCCACTTGCTGGTCCTCCCCTCTCTGCAAGTAGTCTTTGTTTCTGCTTCTATGTCGCATGTGTTACGTTACACTCTTTTCTCCTTTTCCCCTCTCTTAAGATCTCTTCCTTCTTTTCCATCTCCTACCCCCATTTCTACTATCATAACACACACACACACACACACACACATGCACACATATACACATAAATAAAAAAATGCAATATTTATCTTTCCTGCTCTTGGTTATGTCATTTAACACAATGAGTCATGTTCTATTTCCCTGAAAATGTCATTTGCTTTCTTTCCAGCTGCTTTAGATTCCACTGTGCAAATGTAACACATTTTCTTTTAACCATTTATCAGCTGCTGGGCATCTAGGTTAGTTCCCTTTCTTAGCCACTATGAACGACACAAGCAATGCAAGTGAATTGACAAGTTTATCCACATGGTTTGCAGACTATAGTCCTTCAGAAAAATACCCAAGATGGTGTACAGCTGGGCCTCCTGGTGGTTTTACATTTACTGTTTCAAGGAACACTCACAATGAATTCTATACCAAAGCTAGTTGCTGTAAATATAGTGTCATTTGCTGATACTTTCTCTTAATAAAATACATATTGTTCCTTTAGGGATTATGTATTTCATTAAGTGATAATGTATGTTTTAGGAGTCCAACATCCTGGGGCTCAGAATGCTCACATTTGCTCCTCACTTGCACTATTTATTGTTTTGTTCTCTAATATCTTTCCTTTTAAATTTAACTTATCTTTTTTCAACTTCCTTACTTATCATGAAATTGTATTCCACTAAGATCCATTGAACCATACCTGTCATCTATCCATCTATCTATCTATCTATCTATCTATCTATCTATCTATCTATCTATCTACCTATCTACATACCTACCTACCTACCTACCTTCCTGCCTACCTACCTATCATCTATTTTATTTTTCTTCTTTGTTTCTTTGTTTCTTTGTTTCTTTGTTTCTTTGTTTCTTTGTTTCTTTGTTTCTTTGTTTCTTTGTTTCTTTGTTTCTTTGTTTCTTTGTTTCTTTGTTTCTTTGTTTCTTTCTTTCTTTCTTTCTTTCTTTCTTCTTCCTTCCTTCCTTCCTTCCTTCCTTCCTTCCTTCCTTCCTTCCTTCCTTTCTTTCTTTCTTTCTTTCTTTCTTTCTTTCTTTCTTTCTTTCTTTCTTTCTTTCTTTCTTTCTTTCTTTCTGATACTAGAAGCTCAGGAATTCTTAGGGTGTTATAAGTAGCAATTCTTCTTGGTAATTTTGACACTCAAATTGTTACATACATCAAAGTGTGTATCATTTCAAGTATGTATACTTTTTTGTGTTTTACATGTTCTCAAGAGTGTAAAGAACTTTTAAATTTTTATTTATGCATTTTACATGTGAGTGTGAGTGCTCGGTCTACATGTATGCCTGCAGACCAGAAAAGGGTATCACATCCCATTAAAGATGGTTGTGATCTGCCATGTGGTTGCTGGGAATTGAGTTCAGGACCTCTGGAAGAGTAGCCAGTACTCTCAACTGCTGTGCCATCTCTCTAGTCTAGGGTGTGAAGAATTTTTCTTATTCTCTGACACAAAGAGATGCTCTTCCATACTCTTCTTCTACTGTTCAGTTTTCAAATTAATCACTTTTGGGAGAGCTACCTGCTTCTTAGCAGAGAGCTATCAATTTATGAGCTTTCAGTAGAAAGACCCAAGAAATAGGTACCTACATGGAACCTTGAGTTCACACTGTTTCCTTAAACTGGATTCCAACTTTTAGGCTCTTTCCATGCTTTCTCCTATTTCTTGTAGCTATTCTTTCTTGCCAGAGCCAATTTGCCAGCAAGCATTAGTTCAGCACCACACTCAAAAAGCTCTGCAATACTCCGGCAGCAGAGCAGCAAAGAAGCATCAGGATTTGCGCTGACTCTCACAATTTTCTCTAAATAAAGAGTATACAGAGAAAGAATAGAATCAAGACTTACTGGAGGAGTCCTTTACAATGTCGAGTGGGTTATGTCAGACAATAGAGACTATTTTCAATTGTTTCTGTTTGTACTCAGTTCTGATGTTTGTGTTCCCTTTCTTATCTTGCTGATTTAATGTTGTGTTTTGAACGCACAAATCATTAACATGTTTCCACATGTCAAAACATTAAAAAAAGAGCATGCTTCTGGAACTGTCATATTCTACCACACCTTTCACTCTCTACAGATATGCAGTTTCAGCTTCTTTAATACTTCCTATGTATTTCTTAGGAAAATAATACAAATTTGTTCTTTCTCTTTCTTTTTTATCCTAAGTATACACAAAACTAAGCATGATGATGATAATGATGACAATGACAATGATGGATGATGTGTATGTGTATGAATATATATGGTCACATATATATACACACATACACACACACACACATTGGGGCATTGAGCCTTTTCAGGACCAAGGGCCTCTCCTCCCCTTGATGTCCAACAGGGCCATCCTCAGCTACATATAAAGCTGAAGTCATGGGTCCCTCCATGTGTAATCTTTGGTTGGTGGTTTAGTGCTTGGGAGCTCTGGGGGTACTGAGTGGTTCATATTCTTTTTCCTCCTACGGGGCTGCAAATCCCTTCAGCTCTTTGGGTTCTTTATCTAGCTCCTCAATGGGGACCCTGTGCCCAATTCAATGGCTGACTGAGAGTGTCCCCCTCTGTATTTGTCATGCACTGGCAGAGCCTATTAGGAGACAGCTATATCAGGTCCCTGTCACTAAGCATTTGTTGGCATTCACGATAGTATCTGGATTTGGTAACTATATATGGGAAGGATCCCCAGGTGGGGCAGTCTCAAGATGGTCTTTTCTTCAGTCTCTGATCCACACTTTGTATCTCCTCCTGTGGGTATTTTGTTCCCCCTTCTAAGAAGGACCAGAGTATCCATACTTTAGTCTTTCTTCTTTTTGAGCTTCACCTGGTCTGTGAATTGTATCTTGTGTTTTCCTAGCTTCTGGGCTAATATTCATTTATCAGTGAGTGCATATCATGTGTATTCTTTTGTGATTGAGTTACCTCACTCAGGATGATATTTTCTAGTTCCATCCATTTGCCTAAGAATTTCATGGATTCATTGTTTTTAATAGCTGAGTAGTATTCCATTATATAAATTTACCACATTTTCTGTATCCATTTCTCTGTTGAGGGACATCTGGGTTCTTTCCAGCTTCTGGCTATTAAAAATAAGGCAGCTATGAACATAGTAGAGCATGTATCCTTATTATCTGTTGGAGAATCCTTTGGGTATATGCCCAGGAGTAGTATAGCAGGTTCCTTCAGTAGTACTATACCCAATTTTCTGAGGAAATACCAAACTGATTTCCAGAGTGGTTGTACCAGCTTACAATCCCACCAGCAGTGGAGGAGTGTTCCTCTTTCTCCACATTCTCACCAGTACCAGCTTTCACCTGAGTTTTTGATCTTAGCCATTGTGACTGGTGTGAGGTGGAATCTCAGGGTTGTTCTGATTTGCATTTCCCTGATGACAAAGAATGTTGAACATTTCTTTAGGTGCTTCTCCCACTAAAATCAGGGACTAGACAAGGCTACCCAGTTTCTCCCTCCTTATTCAATATAGTACTTGAAGTCCTAGCCAGAGCAATTAGACAACAAAAAGAGGTCAAAGCGATACAAATTGGAAAGGAAGAAGTCAAACTATCACTGTTTGCAGATGATATGATAGTCTACTTAGGTGACCCAAAAATTCCAGCAGAGAACTCCTAAACCTGATCAACAACTTCAGTAAAGTGGCTGGACACAAAATTAACTCAAACAAAACAGTGGTCTTCCTATACTCAAAGGATAAAAAGGCTGAGAAAGAAATTAGGGAAACAACTCCCTTCACAATAGTCAGAAATAATATAAAATATGTTGGTGTGATTCTAACTACATAAGTGAAGGATTTTATTTACTTATTCATTTATTGAAGTGCTGGGAATTAAACTCAGGCAGAGGTTGAGTGAGTGTTCTGCCACAGAGCTACATTTTCAGGCCTTCCCAATAATGTTAATGATTGCTTGTGTTTCAAATTGTGAATTGGGCTTTTGTTTTTTAAAAAAATAATATATCATCCTATTATTTTTGAAAATATATTTTTTTTAATTTGTAGAATTTCACATTCTTTTAGAATCCTTTTTTTGTTTTGTTTTGTTTTTTTGTTTGTTTGTTTGTTTTTTTCCCGAGACAGGGTTTCTCTGTGTAGCCCTGGCTGTCCTGGAACTCACTCTGTAGGCTAGGCTGGCCTTGAACTCAGAAATCCGCCTGCCTCGGCCTTCCAAGTGCTGGGATTAAAGGCATGCGCCATCACCGCCCAGTGTCTGCCTACTCATTTTTAACATTTATTATTTAAAAAGTTTTGTGTTTCTCTGTGTCTGTGTGCTGCGTGTGTGTGTGTGTGTGTGTGTGTGTGTGTGTGTGTGTGTGTGTACACTAGTGCTCATGCTTCACTCCACAAACAGCAAATTTATGCTCTACCTGTCTACAGCATTAGTGGCCTTCCTATACTCTAGGTGTCCTCACGACTTTTAAACTTTGGCACATGTGTTTACCCCACTTTATGGTAAACACAATCATTTTAAAGGTAGTTCGTTGCCGGGCTCAGTTCTGTGCTAGGCAGTTTTTGTCATCCTCGTTCTTCAAGACCACAGCAAACCATAGGTACGCTGAAAAGATGAAAGTAGAAGCCTTTTGTTGTCTATAACTCCTCCTTTGTTGGGATTCAGCCATATGTTGAAATCCCCGCTCAAGCAGTGGCCCGGTTTGCTCACCCACCTGGCATGTAGAACCCCCTCTCCTCAGACTGTCACTGACATTCTTTTTTTTTTAAATTTTATTCGATATATTTTTTATTTACATTTCAAATGATTTCCCTTTTTCTGGTCTCCCACTCCCTGAAAGTCACATAAGCCCCCTTTCCTCCCCCTGTTCTCCCATCCACCCCTTCCCACTTCCCTGTTCTGGTTTAGCCTTATACTGCTACACTGAGTCTTTCCAGAACTAGGGGCCACTCCTCTGTTCTTCTTGTACCTCATTTGATGTGTAGATTATGTTTTCGGCACTCCAGTTTTCCAAGCTAATATCCAATTATCAGTGAGTGCATACCATGATTGATCCTCTGAGACTGGGTTACCTCACTTAGTATGATGTTCTCCAGCTCCATCCATTTGCCTAAGAATTTCATGAATTCATTGTTTCTAATGGCTGAATTGTGTATATATACCACATTTTTTGCATCCATTCTTCTGTTGAGGGGTACCTGGGTTCTTTCCAGCTTCTGGCTATTATAAATAGGGCTGCTATGAACATAGTGGAGCATATATCCTTATTACATGCTGGGGAATCCTCTGGGTATATGCCCAGGAGCGGTATAGCAGGATCTTTCTGAAGTGACATGCCCAGTTTTCTGAGGAACCGCCAGAGCGATTTCCAGAGTGGTTGTACTAATTTGCAACCCCACCAGCAGTAGAGGAGTGTTCCTCTTTCTCCACATCCTCACCAACACCTGCTGTCTCCTGAGTTTTTAATCTTAGCCATTCTGACTGGTGTAAGGTGAAATCTCAGGGTTGTTTTGATTTGCATTTCCCTGATGACTAGTGAAGTTGAGGAATTTTTAAGATGTTTCTCCGCCATCCGAAGTTCTTCAGGTGAGAATTCTTTGTTTAACTCTGTACTCCATTTTTTAATAGGGTTATTTGGTTTTCTGGGGTCTAACTTCTTGAGTTCTTTGTATATATTGGATATTAGCCTTCTATCTGATGTAGGGTTGGTGAAGATCTTTTCCCAATTTGTTGGCTGCCGATTTGTCCTTTTGATGGTGTCCTTTGCTTTACAGAAACTTTGTAATTTTATGAGGTCCCATTTGTCAATTCTTGATCTTAGAGCATAAGCTATTAGTGTTCTGTTCAGGAACTTTCCCCCTGTACCGATGTCCCCAAGGGTCTTCCCCAGTTTCTTTTCTACTAGCTTCAGAGTGTCTGACTTTATGTGGAGGTCCTTGATCCATTTGGAGTTGAGCTTAGTACAAGGATGGTTCAATTCGTATTCTTCTGCATGCTGACCTCCAGTTGAACCAGCACCATTTGTTGAAAAGGCTATCTTTTTTCCATTGGATGTTTTCAGCCCCATTGTTGAGGATCAAGTGGCCATAGGTGTGTGGGTTCATTTCTGGATCTTCAATCCTGTTCCAATGATCCGCCTGCCTGTCACTGTACCAATACCATGCAGTTTTTAGCACTATTGTTCAGTAATATTGCTTGAGGTCAGGATACTGATTCCCCCCAGAATTTCTTTTGTTGTTGAGAATAGTTTTAGCTATCCTGGGTTTTTTGTTATTCCAGATAAATTTGAGAATTGCTCTTTCTAACTCTATGAAGAATTGAGTTGGGACTTTGATTGGTATTGCGTTGAATTTGCATATTGCTTTTGGCAAAATGGCCATTTTAACTATATTAATCCTGCCGATTCATGAGCATGGGAGGTTTTCCACTTTTTGAGGTCTTCCTCTATTTCCTTCTTCAGAGTCTTGAAGTTCTTGTCATACAGATCTTTCACATGTTTGGTAAGAGTCACCCCAAGGTACTTTATATTGTTTGTGGCTATTGTGAAGGGTGTCATTTCCCTAATTTCTTTCTCAGCCTGCTTATCCTTTGAGTATAGGAATGCTACTGATTTGCTTGAGTTGATTTTATAACCTGCCACTTTGCTGAAGTTGTTTATCAGCTGTAGGAGTTCTCTAGTGGAGTTTTTTGGGTCACTTAGGTAGACTATCATATCATCTGCAAATAATGATAGTTTGACTTCTTCCTTTCCAATTTGTATCCCTTGATTTCTATCCCTGGAGCCCAGTAGGTCCCTCTCTCAATTTTTTGTTTTTTTTCGTGTATGCATGTGTTCTATTTCTAAATATATAGACATAGTTTTCATTCTAATTATCAGGCAAGGATATGAAAATATTAAGATTAAATAGTTTGTCTGAATCTGCATCTAATGAGTGGCTGATATCAGAGGCAGGTATTCTTGCCTTTAGCTTTTGTAGTTTTCCCATGCCTCTGGGGAGCCTTCCTGTTATATTCCATTAATCTGTTCAGCACTTCTATAGACATCTATACAGTTCATGTTTGAACTTCTTTCAACTTAGACTTTAAGCTATAACTCTTTTCTTTCTAAATGAACAATGCTATAAAAAGAGATTCTGAATTCTAAGTAAACTGACCTGTGCTCTGATCATGGGTGGGAAAGATTTATATTTTGTTTTATTTCTGGGCTGCAGGGTTTTCCCCTGTTGTGTAGCACTTTGCTGAGATTGATACATTCCATGCTGCAGGGAAGCTCCTCAAGGAGGCAGATAACAACTCAGAGGTGCCTTAGGAAGTTGCTGAAACTGACAAGATTCACTAAGCCCCATCCCAGTTAGTGTAAACAATAAAAGCTGTGACTCTCTCTCAGACAGAAGGAAGCTGAGCTGCAAAGAAGACTCTCATAGAAGACCTGAACCAAATCTCTGAGAACAAACCAGCTGCCTGGAAGTAGGAGAAACCAGCTGAGCTGCCTGATAGAAGTTTAGACCAGTCACTTGGAAAAGACCAGCCTCAGTTTGTTGAGCTGCCTGCAGGCTGTGCAGTGTGTTCCAGGTTTCCCAGGTTTTGTGAGTTTGGGTGGACCATGGGGAAGCAGCTACCTGTAAGTCATTTCTGTTCCTTTAAGTAATTCCCTACATGCACCTCTCTAAGTAACCCAAATAAAACTTACTGTTTACCTCGTTAGACTTTGGTAGGATATGTATGTTGGTTTGTCACAGGGGTTCCTATCTGGTGTGAATAGACATGCATGTTACATCTCCCCAGAAGAAGTTTTATCACCCAAAATCCCCCTAGAACATTATCACACTGTGAGCTTTGATGGGTCTTAAGAGCCTTTTCAGTTCTGACCATCTAAGAGCAACTTCTGTTTGTTCCATTCTCATGAAGCTGTTGGTTACTGATTAAATACCATATCTTAAATATTTTCAAGACCAGTATTAATCCTACATATATGAATGGAAAAGGTTTATTATCATGAGCAGATGTTTTGCAAGTATAATTGTTTGAGGCTCCCTATGTGTTATTGTTAGTTCCTGGGCTTGATGGTCATTTCTCACTGACTCCACCCCCCACAATTTCTTCTTGAAGTGTGTTGATTATGTCTGTGAAGACCCTGTAACTTAGGAAAATATGCTGCTCAAAATTCACAAAGAAAGCATTGGACCATCTTGGCAAATCTACCACAGTAAATACTGGGACTGAGTAACAAATACCTGGGTTCTCAAATAAGAAGGTAAGCAGAGTCACTTAATGAGTTTATTTGAAAATAAATTACAGTATGATGTACAAAAGTGCACAAGTCCTTTCATAAAAGAATATATACAAATAGCAAAAGCACATATGAGAGAATTCATGCTGGAAATAAAATCTGCAGTAAGGTGGTAAACTATAAATAATAGAAAACAAGAAGATTGACAGCATTAAATGCTGGTGGTGACGTAGAGCAACTTGAAGCATCACACATTCTGGGAGGAGTGTGAAGTGACACAGCCATAGGGCTCTGCAGTCTCATAAACACAAATGTGTTCACGACCAAGCAATTCTCCCATGTATTCAGGATTTATGAAAGACCCACAGAAGGCCTAAAATGTCTCCAGTCGTCTTCCTAATAAAAGTTAAAACTTAGAAACAAGTAAATGTCCATATGATAAGGGACTAAAAAATATCCAAACAGAAGGAAAGTAGATGCAACAGAAATACATACTGTGAATATATTCATTTAAAAGTCCAAGAAAAGGGACGACTAATCCAACAGCTAGAAGCCTGTTAGGAAATTATTGCCTCTGTGGTAAAGAAGTATGGATATGCAGATTGGTAGATCTCAAACCTGGGACAAATGACTAAGTGAGGGGCCTATTTAACATATCAAAGCAGATCTGGCAGCCAGATTCTCCTAGCATCCTTCAGTCCACATCTGTTATAGGGTATGACTGATATACCCTATCTCCTACCCTATTTTCCAGCCCAGAGCCTGGGCTGCCCTTCTCTCAGATGCCCTTTCATATGTAATCCAGACATCTTGGTTACCTGGACCTTTTGGTCTACCCTTTATTATCTTGGCCAGTCTTTTGGTAGAAACCACTGTCTGTCTGTATATATATATATATATATATATATATATATATATATATATATATATATGGAGTACTGAGAAGTCATATGTTAGCCTTGCATGCAAACAAACCCCAGGCTGTTAGCTCAATCAAACTGTGCCTGAGGTAAACCCACTGGCTGCTTCCAGCAGAGTTACATATCTGAGTACCAAACATTTTGCTTTTATGAGCTCTAATGGGAGATGTAAAGTAAATAAATTAATTAGTGAAAAAAGGACTCTGCTGATCGCAGGAATACTTTGTCTAAAATCTTTTGGCTTAGTGGCTAAGAGTGCTGGCTGCTCTCCCAGAGGACCCAACATCAATTCTTTTTTTTTAATATTTTTATTTTCTATATTCTTTGTTTACATTCCAAATGATTTCCCTTTTCCCGGATCCCCCCTCCCCATATGTCCCATAAACCTTCTTTTCTCCATCCCTTCTCCAATCACCTCCCTCCTTTTTCTCTGTCCTTATATTCCTTTCCAATGCTAGATCAATCCTTTCCAGGCCAACATCAATTCTTAACATCCATGTTGCAGCTCATAATGTTCTGAAATCAATCTATCTCCACGTTATCTCTAATACTCTCACATAAGCATACAAAACACCAATGCATATAAAATAAAAATAAATAAATCCTTTTTTAAAGAAAATATGTGCTCTGGTCCTGAAAACACATTCTCCTAGTTTGTCAGTTTATTAGTTTATTTTTATGTAGTTCTTTTGAAAGCAAGAGGAGTAGAATTCTGTGACTGACAACTCAAGTTCCTAGCAACAATTCTTACTTCTGACTGTGACTTGGTGTGCATTGTATAGTGAAGAAGATGACTGTTGAATTAATGAATGAATGAGAAAAATCATCTCCCACT
Source organism: Apodemus sylvaticus (assembly GCF_947179515.1). Taxonomy (NCBI): domain Eukaryota; kingdom Metazoa; phylum Chordata; class Mammalia; order Rodentia; family Muridae; genus Apodemus; species Apodemus sylvaticus. Next base: position 75,549,058 of record NC_067486.1, on the reverse strand, counting down.
TGCAACCAGTGTGTAAGAAAGGTGAGGTAACAATGTCAGTCAGAACTAGAAAAGCCGTGAAGGCTATCAGTGGGATAAGACTTATCCCTTAAGTCTGAACAGGGAACCAGAAACTATGACAGACTTTTAAATAGAGATAACTTCAAGACACTCACATAGCTGTGAAAAAAGGACCTGAGAAACCCAAAAGAGAGCTTTAATTAAAGCAACTAACAAAACAGGAACTACATCTAGGCTGAAGAAAAAGAGTGGAGATAGCTCAGAAGCCAAACTTACTCTTCCTGTATCCTGCAATATAAAGGAAACATAACCATTGTTCAAAACCACAACCAAACAACACACACATATGTACACTCACAGAGAAACGTGCACACATACACACAGACATACACACACACCCCCACAGAGACATGCACACATACACACACAGACCTGAACGTACACATAGACACACACAGGGAGACACATACACACAGAGACATGCACACACAGACATGCACATATGCACACAGACAGACACACAGAGACATGGTCATACACACACACTCACAGAGAGGCCTGTGCACGCATGCGTGTGTGTGTGTGTGTGTGTGTGTGTGTGTTCATGTGCACAGACACATGCACACAGATACACACAAGCATGCACACAAACAGACACACAGAGACATATTTGCACACAGATATGCACACACGCACACACGCATGCGCGCGCGCCCGCGCGCTGCGCGCGCCCACACACACACACACACACACACACGCCAAGTGTCATGTGTGGGAGCTCCCCCTTTCTGTTCCCCTTGAGACTTCACTATGCTTCTTTAGAATGCACAGAAGCATCTTTCTGTAGAAGGAGGGGAAGGGGAGCAAACTGGAGATGGGCCAGTGTGGGTTCTAAAACAGACAAAGAACTAGGTCATGAAGGATAGGATGAAGTCTGAGATTTGAAGGAGCAGGATAAAAGTTTTGGAGATAATACAGCACATATGAACGTAATCAGAAATCTTCCCAAGGACATCAGTAAAATTAAATGTTTAGGCTTCCACTTGGTTTTAATTCTAAGTAGATGAATCGCCTTCTGCACTGTCCCTTGGAATCTGTCTGGAATTCCACAGACTCAACTTAAATTTGCTTTAAGAGTGAACGAGAATTCAAGGGAGGTATACTTCCCAGTAAAGACTTGGTGACTGTTTGGTATTAAGTGACATACTTTGCCTCTGCCATCATTGGTGAGTGACAGAAGGGGACATACAGGTGAAAACATGAATGATGCATGAAAACATAGGAAGGGGGCATGCACATCTGCTCTGGAGAGCCATGCTGTTTGGTTTCGGAGACCTGGTCCTTGCTTGGCTTTCTCCTTCCCCGGTGGTGTGATGCTGGGCAGAGCAATAATTAATCCCTCTTGTTTTGAGGATGATTAACCAAGAGAAAATGAAAGTGTGTACACATGTGCTGGGCTCAGTACAGAAGGAATTGGTTTAAGTTTTAAAGTATGCTTTATCTAGGGGCATGAAAACCTAGAAGTGTGTTTGGCATCTTGTCAGGAGGCCAGAAAACTGGTGGTGAATTCTGTCACCTAATCTATTTTTTGTTTTTTCTTTCCTTTCTTTCTTTCTTTCTTTCTTTCTTTCTTTCTTTCTTTCTTTCTTTCTTTCTTTCTTTCTTTCTTTCTTTCTTTCTTTCTTTCTTCCTTCCTTCCTTCCTTCCTTCCTTCCTTCCTTCCTTCCTTCCTTCCTTCCTTCCTTCCTTCCTTCCTTCCTTCCTTTCTTTCTTTCTTTCTTTCTTTCTTTCTTTCTTTCTTTCTTTCTTTCTTTCTTTCTTTCTTTCTTTCTTTCTTTCTACTCCAGATTTTATAGCCCCCATCCACCCTCTGACTGTTCCATATCCCATACCTTGTCCCCACCCCTCTGTCTCCACAAAAATATCCCCACCACCCCACCCAACCAGACCTCTAAACTCCCTGGGGCCTCCAGTCTCTTGAGAGTTAGGTGCATCCTATCTGACTGATCCCAGATGTGGCAGTCCTCTGCTGTATATGTGTTGAGGGCCTCATATCAGCTGGTGTGTGCTGCCTGGTTGGTGGTCCAGTGTTCGAGAGATTTCGCGGGTCCAGGTTAATTGAGACTGTTGGTCCTCCTATTGGGTCACCTTCCTCCTCAGTTTCTTCCTACTTTTTCCTAATTCAACTTCAGAGGTCAGTAGCTTCTTCCATTGCTTGGGTGCAAATATCTGCATCTGACTCTTTCAGCTGCTTGTTGTGGTCACTATAGGTCTCTTGTTGTGGTCATGCTAGGTCCCTTTTTGTGAGTGCTCCACAGCCTCAGTAATAGTGTCAGGCATTGGGACCTCCCCTTGAGCTGGATCCCACTTTGCACCTGTCTCTGGACCTTCTTTTCCTCAGGCTCCTCTCCAATTCCATCCCTGCAGTTCTTTCAGACAGGAACAAATATGGGTCAGAGTTTTGACTGTGTTGTGACAATCCCTCCCTCACTTGACACCCTGTCTTCCTGTTGGAGGTAAACTCTTTTCAGATCCCTCTTCCTAATGTCAGGTATTTCGTCTAATGTCCCTCCCTTTGAGTCCTGAGACTCTCACCTCCCAGGTCTCTGATGCATTCTGGTCTCCTCAAGCTCTTCCCTCCCGTCTGTTTCCATTATGCATTCTTGCAGTTTTCATCTGTGCACAGCTACAAGTAACTCCATGTCCAAGACAAGGATGGTGGCATCTTAGACTTCAGCAGAAGAAATGCTCCCTCTATGGTGTCCTGCCACTCAGTGTAATTCAATCAGATTAATTCCATTTCAAACATTACAGTTTATCTTGAATTTCTTGAGCCCAGAGAGGCACATTCCAGTAGTTAGTATTTTATAAATGCAGCTGTGGCTATCATAAACTGTAACTGGCATTTGAAAAGTCCAGCGAACCTATTCTAAGTAGAGCAGAATAATTGACTGTTTAGGACTTCCCTGCTGTATCTTCACACTAGTCAGCACATGCGTGTATATGCACACTTGAACAGCAGATATCTATATTTGTCAGTGCACATTCAGCAGAGCTTTTGCACATATGGGAAAGAGATAAGGTTTAGGTGGGGGCTAAGCATATGAGAAAGAACAAGAGAGAGAGAGAAAGAGGAAGAGGAAGAACATCATTGTATTTCATCTTGTCTACAGTTGGGTGTGGCTGTCTGTTTTTAGCAGGAGTGGTACCGGCATGGCAGACCCATTTTAAAAATATTCTGTAAACTCCTTGGCACAGCCACTGGGGCACAGGTGACCAAGGATGACCCTCGTTAGGGATGGAATGTGTTCCCCACTGCTGACACCATGGATCAACACAGCCTTGGTGCCTGAGGCCTGGAGAGTTTGAAGCTTTAGCCTGGACGGTTGCCTTCTACCCATGGACAGGACAGCAGTGGGGAGGAGAGCCTTCTCCTAAGGCTGTGTGATCCAGAGGAAGAGAGGGAGCACAAAGGTATGAGCTCTGTCATTACTGTAGCTGACTTACAAGTTTGTTCTCCTTGTGCATGGTCTGATTTTGGGATCTTCTGAGCAGGGAGAATCTTGGTGCCCTTGTTGTAGATAGCAAAAGTGATTTTCCTTTAGTTCTTGTGTCGGAAATGAGAGAATTTTGTATCTAGTTTCTCCTCATTATTGAACTCCTACAATTACTACTTCTTTTACAACCAATTAAATATTTTTCAAGAGCTTATATCTAATCTCTGCGACTAACCTCTTGTCATGAAGAGATAAGTTGCTTCTGAAGTTTCTGTGGTGCTTGGCAGAAATGTCCCCTCTATGGTATCCTGCCACTCAGTGTGATTCAAACTAACTCCAAATGTTAATTTTGTTAATTCCTTAGCTGAATGACTTGAAGAGGTCCTTCACATGCTCCGCAGCCTCATGTGTGAATGGTGGGCACAGAAACCTTCCTGTCACCTTAAGAACATGGGAGGTATGCAGTGGATGGCATCAACCCTCACCGTGGCTCTCACAGGATGCCAGCAATTCATGCCTAAAATGTGACTCAGTAAAATGCTCAAATAGCAACACTGAGAAATACCCACTATGCTTGTCAAAAGGATGGGAAACCAAGTCTCCTCAGGGTATTCGCTCTTGTAAAACCAGGAGACACCTGAAAACATGCCGTTCCATAGATACCATCCTCTTTCCTGCAGCCCATCCGCATTTGTACCCTCTTTCGTTTTACTTCAGACAGGAATCTCAACATAGTCCAAAGGTCTCCTCTACCTTTGCAACCCAAAGTTCCAACCTAATTAATGGCTTTGGCTTAATTTTTAATTAGGCTAAATATAACTTTTTTCATTCCTAATCAGCCCCTAGAGAATGCTACTCCTTAACTAAACTTTCTGTCTTTCTCAGAACTGTCATCTTTGCCCGAGATGTGGGTCTTCGAACACTATTTTCTCTGTCACATGTTCTAAAATTTTATTAGAATTTCTTCATATTATATAACTTTGTTGTACCCTTTCTCCTCCCTCAGTTCATCTCTGATCCTCTCTATTTCCCTACTGACACAAATTTATGTACATTCTCATCCTCTGTTAAACACACACACACACACACTCACACACACACTCACACACACACACACACACACACACACAAAACAAAGAATCTTTAAAAGAAAGAAAAAGAAAAAAAACCTTATCAAAACAACAAGAAAAACTACACTAAGGGAAAATTGGAATTCTTTTTATGTTGGTCAGCTACTAGGCAAGGGGCCTTCCCTACACTGTGGTTGATACACCCAAGGACAATCCATTGGAGAACATTGATTTTCCCTTCCCAGCAGGTGCCAGTTGCAAATATCTTCTTGGATGTAGAGAGACCCTCCTTTTTATATTCAGTAATCCCATAAAAACATAAAAACTGGACACCATAATATACACACAAAACCTGTTGGACAAAATTAAATAAAGTAAAATAATAGTGTCTATTACAAAAAAAAGGAAAAGCCCTGACTCAGTATTATGAGACAAAAACTTCCAAGGATGCCATTTAGTGAGTTTTCTATTGACCATGCACAGTGGGGCATGATGCCTTATTTAAGAGTAGCTTATTTCCCCAATGAAACTCCCTTAGAGATAGGGTCTGGGTTAGGGATGGGGATATGTGCCCACTTCTCCTTCCTGCTCTATGGCACCACCTGGTGCAGATCTGTGCAGGTCCATACACGCTGCCCCAGTCGCTGTGACTATATATGTGCATCAATGAAAACAGTGGAGTGTCATTAGGAGTCACTATATTGCTACATTCCTTTGTAGAACAGTTGTATTTGGTTTTCCTCTAGATTCAGGGGCTATCTAGTCTCAAGTTTTTTGTCATGTTAGATATGGGTTACATTTTATGGAAGGAGTCATAAATCAAATCAGATACTGGTTGACTAACTCCCACAAGCTTTGTGTTACCAAAGCACTAGCATGTCTGTCTAGGAGGCAGGTCACTGCTGTAGATAAAAAGGATTGTATCCAGATTAGTGTTTATGTGTCTCCTTTGGTAGTGTGCAGAGTACCTTCTGGTACCAAGAGTCCATAGGGGTGAAGGTCTAGGTAGGCTCCAGGTCTTAATTCCTCTGCGTTCAGTGAGTTGTATATTATTTTGAGCAGTAGTGCCTTGCCATCAGTGTGGAGACCAATCCATAGCCTTTGCAACACCTGGGACTTTTTGGTGTTTCACATGGAACCCCTCTGGCCAACAACTCAATTAAATTAGATGTGATCTATTCCTGGTACCCAAGCCTGATGTGGTGAAGAGAGATATCCAAGTGTGACTCTATCTTCCTCATTATTTGACATTCCACTTAGATCATCTTCATTTGTGTATATTCTTTAAGAAGTTTCGATTGTGTTAGGTTTTCATATAGCCCCTCAAATGACCCTTAATTTTTTCTTTTCCTCTCATATCCCCTTCTTCTCCATTTGACCCTCTCATTACAGTCCTTGCTCCCATCTCTCCACAACATCCCTTCCTTCAGAGATCTCTCACCTCTCATCCCATACTTTGTACTCATCTCAATAGTTTTGTGGATTATAGGTTGTTTATCTTTGACTTTACAGCTAATATCCACTTATAAGCAAATGTATACCATATTTATCTTTCTGGTTCTGGCTTACCTCACTCAGGATGATGATTTTCTAGTTCCACCCATTTTATGATTTTATTCTTTTAACAGCGGAGAAACATTCCATTGTGTAAATGAACCACATTACTTTTATCTGTTCATCTGTTGACAGACATCTAGGCTGTTTCCAGTTTTTGTCTATTATGAATAGAGAAGCAATAAATGTGATTGAGTAAGTGTCTCTGCAGTTGGATGAAACATGGCCTATACCCAAGTGTATAGTTGGATCTTGAGGTAAATTGCTTCCTGACTTCCTAAGAAATGCTATAATGATTTCCGTAGTTGATTTCCATAGCTGCATGAGTTTTTACTCTCACCAGCAATGGATGAGTTGCCCTCTTGCTCCACATCCCTACCAGCATGAGCCATCATTTGTTTTATTAAAACAATAAAACAAATTGGCTTTTTTGACAGTGTATGATGGAAATCTCAAAATAGTTTCTATTTGCATTTCCATGATAGCTAAGGATATTGAACATATCTTTCAGTGTTTTTCATTCATATGAGTTTCCTCTTTTGAGAATTCTGTTTATATCTGTACCTCATTTTAAAATTGGATTATTGGGTTTTGTGGTGGGGTGTCCAGTTTTTGAGTTCTTTGTGTATTTGGGATATTATCTCTCTATTGGATGCACAGTTGATAAGACAAATTGTCTCATTTTGTAGATGGCCACTTTGCCCTATTGATGATGCTCTTTGCTGTGGAGATGGTTTTCAATTTAATGAGATCTACTGGATTAATTGTCAATTTCAGTGCCTGATCTAGCCATGCTCAGGATGATAAGCATGGGTCTACTTGGATTTCTCTGCATGGAGCCATTAAGTTTTACCAGAACCATTTGCTGAAGATTCTGTCTTCTTTCCAGTGTGTATTTCAGAATTTATCAAAATTCTGGTGTCAATAGGTGTGTGGATTTATATTCAGGTTTAAATTGTATTTCATTAATCAAAGAGTCTGTTTTCATGCCAGTACCATGCTGTTTTTATTACGATAGTTCTGTCATAAAATTTAAGGTCAGGGATAGTGGTACCTCAGCTATTTTATTATTATTATTATTATTATTACTACTACTACTACTACTCAGGACTGTTTTAGCTCTATTGGGTGTTTTGTGTTTCCATATTAAGCGTAAATTGATTCTTTCAAGATTTGTGAATAATCATGCTATTATTTTGATGGGGATTTCATTGAATCTGTAGAGTAATTTTTTAGGAGGAGAATTTTTACTCTATTATTCCTACCAATCCATAAGCATGGAAGATCTTTTCATCTTCAGATAACATCTTCAATTTCTTTCTTAAATTAAAAAAAATATTATATAAGTCTTTCACTTCCTTGGTTAAAGTTACCCCTTTATATTTTCTATTATTTGTGACTATCATGAAGTTGTTTCCCTGATTTCTTTTGTATCTTACCTGTTATTTGTATATCAGAAGGCTACTGGATTTTGTCAGTAATATTTGTATTCTGCCACTTTGCTGAAGGTGTTACAGGTCTGATTAAATTGCTTCCCTGATCTTGTTTTAACTCTGGTAGGTGGTATGTACTAAGAAAACTAGCAATTTCTTTTAGATTTTCCAATTTTGTGGAGTATAGGTTTTTAATATACATTCTAATGATTCTCTGATTTTCCTCAGTATCTGTTATTATGTCCTCATTTTATTAATTTGGATGTTCTCTTTCTTCCCTTTGATTAGTTTGGATAAGGGTTTGTCAATCTTACTGATTTTGATGTACATATTAGAAAATCTCTTTTGTATCATCATTTGTATATAGCATTCATATGTCATTTGAAATAAAATACTTTAATAAATTCTGCTAAGTTAGTTACTGAGCCCTATGACTGAAGCAGAGAACATTTCCAGCATTGTAAATTCCACATACCATGTCCTCTTCAATAACATCTCTCTCCTCATATCCCACCTCTCTTTAGCATCAGGTGAACATTTCCAGTACCCTGTAAATATGGTTTAGAATTGATTTTTCTGATTTGTGTGATCAGAATACCATAGCTGTGGCCTTTTCTGATATATTTGCTACAACTATCTATATATACCCAATCGTTCTAATCCTTATCCAGTGAAATAAAACTAACCTAAGTTCCCCCTTTCCCATTTCTCTTTCCTCTTTGAAAGTTCTGCATTGAAAAACCTTGGATTTTAGGTGTAAATATGTAAGGATTACATATTTAGGATTACATATCAGGAGTTATACATAATCTATATTTTTCTATTTCACACAACTATTTGGAGTACCTTCAAGTGTGTCTCTGTGTGTAAATATTTTTTCTAGAGTTCATGAAAGTTGTACGTTTTCTGAAACTACTTAATGCTGACATGCCTTTACGCAGATGTCTCAGTGGATAGGTAGTTGAGATGCTGAACATCGGGTTCTAAGAAAAACATTTCTTCTGACTTTTTTTTTTCTTTTGCTGTTATGAGCTCAGATGGACTACAAGGAGAAATACACCCACTGGGTCTTCTATCGCTCAGATATTCAATTCAGCACCATCTGCTTCTGCATCACTGATTATCATCATATTAAATCGACTTTCAAAGACAGAGCCTCTGTTCAGTCCTTTTCCAGAGGGAATGGGTATTGCTCACCTGTGAGTCTTCTTGAAAGGGAGGTTCGTTATGTTTAGCCCTTGGTGATGGCACACTGCTGGTGTGCAGACTGCTTTCAGAGCAGTATGGTCCTGCTCTTCTTCCATACACCTGAGATACTCTCTTTAATCTTCCTGAGTATTTCAAGCTTTAAATGTTTTCTTTTTTAAATCTTCTATTAGAACTATTACGATGTATTTTTAAAAAATAAAAAAAAAATTAATTTCTCTCTGTTTGTGTGTGTGTGTGTGTGTCCCAGAGGACAACTTTTCTTTCTAGGAATCCAACTCTGGTTATCAAGCTCAGCAGCAAGCACTGTGACCCACTGATCCATCTTAGCCATCATTTCCTCAGCTCTTAAAACTTGTATTTGTCAAGTCTATGTTTCCCATTTGTGGTATAATTCCATGTTTTTCTTTTCTTCGACATTGTTTTGTTTCCAGATTTGCCTATTGACAATTTGGGGACTTATACTGAATCATTAGGGAACTCACATTTTTGCAGCAAATTACTCTCTGTTTACAATGAGAAGTAGAACAACAGAGGAGAGAGATAAAGGGCTGGCTTGCAGCTCTTGCTCTGCCAGGCTGTGTGTTTGAGCTTGTCTGTTCCTGCAGATAAGGGCCAGGGCACTGTGCTGTGTGGGGGTCCTCCAGCCATTGTTAACTTCATAGCCAATACAGCTCTTGCTTCAGGCAAATATAACCAAGGTGGAGGTCAAGCAGTTAATATTATATTAATATTAATAATTAATAATAATTAATATTTTATTAATATAAAAATAACAACAAAATTACTAATTTCATAGACACTTGATGGAAGGCCATACTTTACATGTGTCCCCATAACTTATTTAGGGATTGTTCTTTGTCATTTTTTTGACCATCTAACTCCTATCTACTCATTCTATAAGTTGTTGGATACTTCTGTTAAATAGATGAAAACAATTCAAGTTTGTTCACTGCTTTCTCTTTCTTTACATCTGTGAGTAAGTTGGATGATGGAGTTACAGATATTTGTCTACAGTATCTGTAAATACACAGTAACTTAGAGTCACACTGTACATACTGGAAGAAAAGAGCCTTGGGAGAGAAAGGGAGATGGGAGTGTGGAGTTGGTGAAGATTTTAGTCAAATAAAGAGTCAATGGGAAAATGAATGAAGGCAAAATTCTCAGATGGGAAATTTAGCTAGCTTTTGACCCTCTTTAACATCTCTAAGAGCTCTGGAAACAAGATTAATTGAGTAGGCTTCAACATTCAAGGAGCCCTGGCTGGGGGTGACCTTATAGATAAGAGCCAAGTGAACCTTAAGAATATTAATTTTAGCTTTCAAAGAAGTGGATTTTCTTAAGTTTATGGAAGAAATAACATGTTCTTTCTTGTATGCATTGTTTCTATGAACTGAATAAAACCATCTCTTATTTTGTGGGTGTTCTGGGATTTAACTAACAAGATTTATTCAGATGCCAAGAAACAGCTATTTAAATCTTTGAATCAGATGTAAACATAATATGATGTGGGTAAATGGTGGAAGGGCAGGCAAAGCTCTCTTTGTTGGGGCCCAGGTTGCTAATTTATAATAGGTTATATTCTGGAGTAGCAGAAACTCATACTCTCAAAATCAATTTCTCCTCCTCCTCCTCCTCCTCCTCCTCCTCTTCCTCCTCCTCCTCCTCCTCCTCCTCCTCCTCCTCCTCCTCCTCCTCCTCCTCCTTCTTCTTCTTCTATGTGTTTTCTGAGCAAGTGTCTTTGTGGGAACTTTATTCTTAATAACCAGAAACTGGAAACAATGTAGATGTCCCTCAACTGAAGAATGGATAAAGAAAATGTGGTGCATCTACACAATGGAATGCTATTCAGCAATTAAAAACAAAGAGAGGATGAATTTTGCAGGCAAATTGTTGGAACATGAGAATATCATCCTGAGTCAGGTAATTCAGTCCCCAAAGGATATGCATGGTATGTACTCACTTATAAGTAGATATTAGCCATAAAATACAGGTATCACGTTACACTTTACAGAATCAAAGAAGCTAAACAGAAGGAATGTTTAGCATGGAAGCTTGAATCTCACTTAGAAGGGGGAATAAAATAGTCATATGGGCAAATGGATGGAATGAACTGTGAGGGAGGGGAGAAAGGAGAGGAAAATGGGGGTTCAGGATCAGGTGTGGGGAAGGACAGGAGAGATGGCTAGATAGCAATAAAAATGAATGGAATGCAACTGACAGGGGTGAGAAGGTAGGGGCATCTCCAGGACAAGACAGAGACCTAGGATAAGGGAGGTGCCCAAGAATCAACGAAAGTGACCTTAGTTGTGATTTACTACATTGGGGATAGGGAATCTGAAGAGGCCACCTTCTGTAGCCAGGTAGGAAGCCCAGTGGAGCAATAGAGACACCAAACTACCCACAAAACTTTCTTTCTTTCTTTTTTTTTGTTTAAATTATTTTATTCAATATATTTTTTATTTAAATTTCAAATGATTTCCCCTTTTCTAGCCCCCCACTCCCCAAAAGTCCCATAAGCCCCCTTCTCTCCCCCTTTCCTCCCACCCACCCCTTCCCACTTCCCCGTTCTGGTTTTGCCGAATACTGCTTCACTGAGTCTTTCCAGAACAAGAGGCCACTCTTCCTTTCTTCTTGTACCTCATTTGATATGTAGATTATGTTTTGGGTATTCCAGATTTCTAGGTTAATATCCACTTATTAGTGAGTGCATACCATGATTCACCTTGTGAGTCTGGGTTACCTCACTTAGTATGATGTTGTCTAGCTCCATCCATTTGCCTAAGAATTTCATGAATTCATTGTTTCTAATGGCTGAATAGTACTCCATTGTGTAGATATACCACATTTTTTGCATCCACTCTTCTGTTAAGGGATACCTGGGTTCTTACTAGCATCTGGCAATTATAAATAGGGCTGCTATGAACATAGTAGAGCATGTATCCTTATTACATGGTGGGGAATCCTCTGGGTATATGCCCAGGAGTGGTATAGCAGGATCTTCTGGAAGTGAGGTGCCCAGTTTTCTGAGGAACCGCCAGACTGCTTTCCAGAGTGGTTGTACCAATTTGCAACCCCACCAGCAGTGGAGGAGTGTTCCTCTTTCTCCACACCCTCTCCAACACCTGCTGTCTCCTGAATTTTTAATCTTAGCCATTCTGACTGGTGTAAGGTGAAATCTCAGGGTTGTTTTGATTTGCATTTACCTAATGACTAATGAAGTTGAGCATTTTTTAAGATGCTTCTCCTCCATCCGAAGTTCTTCAGGTGAGAATTCTTTGTTTAACTCTGTACCCCATTTTTTAATAGGGTTGTTTGGTTTTCTGGAGTCTAACTTCTTGAGTTCTTTATATATATTGGATATTAGCCCTCTATCTGATGTAGGATTGGTGAAGATCTTTTCCCAATTTGTTGGTTGCCGATTTGTCCTCTTGATGGTGTCCTTTGCCTTACAGAAACTCTGTAATTTTATGAGGTCCCATTTGTCAATTCTTGCTCTTAGAGCATACACTATTGGTGTTCTGTTCAGAAACTTTCTCCCTGTACCGATGTCCTCAAGGGTCTACCCCAGTTTCTTTTCTATTAGCTTCAGAGTGTCTGGCTTTATGTGGAGGTCCTTGATCCATTTGTATTTGAGCTTAATACAAGGAGACAAGGATGGATCAATTTGCATTCTTCTGCATGCTGACCTCCAGTTGAACCAGCACCATTTGTTGAAAAGGCTATCTTTTTTCCATTGGATGTTTTCAGCCTCTTTGTCGAGGATCAAGTGGCCATAGGTGTGTGGGTTCTTTTCTGGATCTTCAATCCTCTTCCATTGATCCTCCTGAAAAAGCATTTAACAAAATTCAGCATCCTTTCATGCTTAAAGTCTTGGAAAGAACAGGAATTCAAGGCCCATACCTAAACATAGTAAAAGCAATATACAGCAAACCGGTAGCCAGCATCAAACTAAATGGAGAGAAACTTGAAGCAATCCCACTAAAATCAGGGACTAGACAGGGCTGCCCCCTTTCTCCTTATCTTTTCAATATTGTACTTGAGGTACTAGCTCGGGCAATTCGACAACATAAGGAGGTCAAAGGGATACAAATTGGAAAGGAAGAAGTCAAACTATCATTATTTGCAGATGACATGATAGTCTACCTAAGTGACCCAAAAAGCTCCACTAGAGAGCTCCTACAGCTGATAAACAACTTCAGCAAAGTGGCAGGTTATAAAATCAACTCAGGCAAATCAGTGGCCTTCCTATACTCAAAGGATAAGCAGGCTGAGAAAGAAATTAGGGAAATGACCCTCTTCACAATAGCCACAGACAGTATAAAGTATCTTGGAGTGACTCTTACCAAACATGTGAAAGATCTGTATGACAAGAACTTCAAGACTCTGAAGAAGGAAATGGAAGAAGACCTCAAAAAATAGGAAAACCTCCCATGCTCATGGATCGGTAGAATCAATATCGTTAAAATGGCCATTTTTCCAAAAGCAATCTACAGATTCAATGCAATACCCATCAAAATCCCAACTCAATTCTTCACAGAGTTAGAAAGAGCAATTATCAAATTCATCTGGAATAACAAAAAACTCAGGATAGCTAAAACTCTTCTCAGCAACAAAAGAAAGTCTGGGGGAATCGGTATCCCTGACCTCAAGCAATACTACAGAGCAATAGTGTTAAAAACTGCATGGTATTGGTACAGTGACCCACAAAACTTTCAACTCAAGATTTATCCTGTCAGCAAGAAATGCAGGCACAGGGCAGGGGCATGGAGCAGAGACTGAGGGAATGGCCAACCAATTACTGGTTCATCTTGAGACCCATTCCATGGGCAAGCACTAATCTCTGACACAATTAATGATACTCTGTTATGCTTACAGACGGGAGCATGTTGTCCTCTCAAAGGCTCCACCCAGCAGCTGACTCACACAGACACAGACACAGACACCCACAGCCAAACAGTGGGTGGAGCTTGAGGACTCTTATGGAACAGGACAGGAAGAAGAACTGCTGGCCTGAAGGGGCTAGGAGCTCCACAGGAAGACCAGGAGAGTCAACTAACATGGAACCTTGAGGCTCTCAGAATCTGAAGCACCAACTAAAGGGCATATATGGGCTGGACCTAGCCCCCAGCCCCCCACATATGCAGCTTTGTCTTCATGTGGGTCACAAACAACAGGAATAGGAGCTACCTCAAAAACTGTTGCCTGTATGTGGGATATGTTCTTCTAACTAGGCTGCCTCGTCTGACCTCAATGGGAGAGGAAATGCCTAGTCTCACAGAGACTTGAAGTGCCAGGATGGGGGTGATACCAAGGGGGCCTCCCACCCACTCAGCAAAGAAGGGAATAGGGAATGGGGGAAGGATTTTGGGAGGGGATGACCAGAAGGGGGCCAGTGAACAGGATGTTAAGTGATAAGTAAAAAATTAAACTAAATATAATAAAATAAAATTAATAAAAAACAGAGTACCACCCTCCCCCCTAAAAACTAAAACCACCACCAAAACAAAACAAAACAAAACAAAACAAAAAACAAGTGTTAAATTTGCAAAGGAAATACAATCCAAATTTTCTAAATTTATAAAATTTATTCCTGGAAAAGAAACAATGGGAGAAGGGGTAGGGTCCCAAAAGCTCTGGGATCCTAGCCCTGAGTCTACTTCTGACTTCAGTCATTTGTTCATTTTTAAATTTACCACTTGACTCTTTCTAAAAATATCTAGCCACTAAATGTGCTAAACTTCTCCAATGGGCTTTGTGTTTGGCCTGACTCCTGGGCACAAAACCATCAGAGTAAAAGAGTGCTGCAGTTCCTTGCATTGACTACAACAACCTATCAGGGGTACGGGATGAGATTAGTGGACCTTACTCGGCCTGAGTAAGCTGATACGTGGTTAGTTATCTTGGTTCTATGATGGAATCAGCACTCCTTGCAGGCCACTCAGGATAAAAAGTGTCCAGTAACATTTGGTCGTTCTTGGACGTCCTCAAATATCCCATAACTGCTCCTCCCTGCTCATTCCATCCTCATTGCCTCCCATATTTAAGGCATTGTTTGTATATGGGAATCATATCTGCTCTGTGATTTCCCCCCTAAACGGTGCTCAAGGAAGTCAAAGCCTGATAAGGGTGCCCCAAGTCCTGAGCTTGGAGCAGGACTTTCCATTTGTCATCCTGAAGTCCAGCCACCTTCCCAGCACCCTGTTTGTGTCTTTGGTCTTGTATCATTTGTCTAATGCAGCTCCCTCTGCTGTGGCAAAAAAAAAGATCATCCAGGCAGGATCAATATTTTCTCAGTGTCACTGGTACTGGCAGCCAATCTTTCAAAGAAAAAGTGCTTTCGATTTGGGTGATGATTTCAGAGATGATAGGCAGTGCTGGCGAGCAGGGAGGTGTGAGCACTACCTACTATACCTTGCAAAGGAAGAGAGTCCTCAGGCTGCCCTCCACCCTCACACTCTGCCCCTTGCAGTTAAAGGCAGGTGCAGTGGCCTCCATTACAGCAGGGCAGGCTGTGCAACCTCAGGAAATGCCTGGCATGAGTGTAGAGACACTTCCTCACTTCTCAGACCACATATTAGTCTTGGGATATGTAGTGATTGTAACCTTCCTTCCAGAGAGACTGGCTCCCAGCTAGGGTACTGATACAATTCTTCTGCCTGCTGTCTGCTGAGAGAGGTTGATGGAAGAGGGGCCATATGAAGGTGAAATGGAGACTTGATCTCTACTGGCTGCTGTCTCATTTGTCCTGGATGCCTAGAATTCTCTCTCAGCAGTGGAACTAGACCCCATTTACCTTGTTCTTGCAGTCATAGGAGCCTGTTGTCTGTGAGAGACAGGTTCTATAGCAAAGATTGCTGTGATTTCTAATTGAGGCAAAGGAGCAGGGAATCATGGAGCTTTGAGCCTTGGTGGCACACCTGTTCATTGTCTTTACATTCAGAGTAGCTTCTCAGACAAACATTTATGAAAAATCTTTGCGCACTTTTAGAGATCTAGAAGGAAATAAAGACAGTCAGTGCTCTTACAGGGCCTTTCAATCCACGAATTAGTGTCTCACATTCAACCAGCATCTATTCTTTACAATCTGCCACTGCCCGGCTGTCTTTCCTCTCCCTCTGATATGCCTCACCAACCACTGGAGGACCTTGCTCTGTGCTCTGCATTAGGGAAGACCTGTGCTCCATACAATAGGCTCCTGGTTTCTCCTGAAAGGGAAGTGGCCACTTTTCAGTTCTGAATCCCTCCTGGGCCAAGCAAAGAGTGGGGATCTGTGGTGCAGTGGACCTTGCCAGGAAACATTGTAAGGTCAAGCGAGTTCAGAAACCCTGGTACCCTCACACCTGAGGATAGTAAGTGTTTTACCTACTCCCGACCAGGTTCCTGTCCTGGAACATGTTACCACAGCATCCTGTGAAGAGGACATGGCAATAAGTCATGTAGCCCATTCCAAAATACACAAAAGCCCCTGCCCACAAGGAGTAAATCACATGAGAGTTATCTCATCAAAGATTGCCTGAGAGTGTCTGTCATATAAGAGTTATAACATTTTTGGGGAAGAGAGTTCTCTCCCAAAGCTTTACTGTTGGAAGCTGTTGGACCTTACCTGGGTCATTTCCTCCTCTCCTACTGGTCAGCTGCATAGCTTGCTGTTCCAGAGCAGCAGTGGCAGCAGAAGATCGACTCGCCCTCCCCTTCCGAAGGCGCAACACCACTTTGGCTGCTCTGGCCTGGCCAGAGCTCCTCAGGTCTCCACTGATAGCATCAGGTACACAGACCAGCAGGGATCCAGATGTTTCCTACAGGAAACATATCAATGCTCCTGTCTGATCTCTCTTTTCTCATCCAGTGTCCTTCTCATGTTGGGGAAAACAGGACTTAAGAGGAGATTGTATATTAAGGGAAGACGTGGAGACAGAAAATAGCATTTGGTCAGGGTCCAAGTCTGAATCTGGTTTGCACTTGGCATTCAATCGCCTGGTTTTTCTTATATGCCAAGGGAATGGGTAAGATGGAGCTAAAATCACCATTGGCATACTAAATCAATGCTTTCATGTGCAGGATCACCTGGCAAACATTTACAGAGAACCAGCGGTGTGAGAGACTTCCTTCAGAAGGCTTCAGCACTGTATCTCACAGTGTCCAGTGGAAGGCTTCTTCTTTACCTAATGGAGTCTACTTGGGTGCTAGCGATTCCTTCCTGTCCTCGTGACATCTTCTCTAGTTTTTTGTCCTGGAGGTTGATTTTACACTCATGTTTCTGAAGCCTCTCTTACTTCTCACAGAAAGTTGCTTTATTCTCACTTCCCTCTGCTGGAGTGGATTTCTAGTAGCAGTCAGATTGTTCCCTCCCACCATGCCACTCCCATGCACAGAGTGGCCATTGATGTGTGTGTTCTACCTTCCCCCTGATGGTGAGCTCAGAGCTTGACCCCTCACAATGTATGGCACTGGCCTCAACTCCCTGGGTTGTCAGTAAGTGAGCATAACCCTGAGCAGCTTTCCTTCTTTTGAAAACAGTCTAAAGAAGCTAAAGAGATGGCTAAGCAGTTAAGAGACCCTGTTGCTATTGTGTAGAATGCAGGTTCAATTCCCAGCACCCACAGTGTTCACAGCTGTCTATGACTCCAATTCTTGGCTTTTCATCACCCTTTTCTGTCTTCCAAGAGCACTTGTCACACAGTGATTGTACATACATGCATGCATAAGTCTCATTTACATAAAAATAAAGTTAAAGAATAACTACAACAACAAAACAACGTAGGATGGCATATTGGGAGGCTGGAAAGCTGTGTGATCGAGGAAGCCAGTCCAGAGGAAGAGTGAGATCAAGACACATCTAAACCCTGATAATCTTGTCCTGGGCCCAGCAGGAGTAGAGCTGGTTCCTCCTTGCTACAGGCCTGCTTGTTCTTGTTCTTTCCTTACAATATCCACATCCACAGTTTATAATAACAGAATTCAAGTGTTTGTGCCTCAATCTTTTTGTAAGTTTTAAAAAAGTACTTTTTTTAATTTATTGATATATTTATTTACATTTCAAATGATTTCCCCTTTTCTGAACCCCTACTCCCCAAAAGTCCCATCAGTCCCCTTCCCTCCCCCTGTTTTCCCACCCAACCCTCCCCACTTCCCTGTTCTGATTTTGCTCTATACTGCTTCACTGAGTCTTTCCAGAACCAGGGGCCACTCCTCCGTTCTTCTTGTACCTCATTTGATGTGTGGATTATGTTTTGGGTATTCCAGTTTTCTAGGTTAATATCCACTTATTAGTGAGTGCATACCATGATTCATCTTTTGAGTCTGGGTTACCTCACTTAGTATGATATTCTCCAGCTCCATCCATTTGCCTAAGAATTTCATGAATTCGATTTCACCTTACACCAGTCAGAATGGCTAAGATTAAAAATTCAGGAGACAGCAGGTGTTGGTGAGGATGTGGAGAAAGAGGAACACTCCTCCACTGCTGGTGGGGTTGCAAATTGGTACAACCACTCTGGAAATCAGTCTGGCGGTTCCTCCGAAAACTGAGCACCTCACTTCTAGAAGATCCTGCTATACCACTCCTGGGCATATACCCAAAAGATTCCCCAGCATGTAATAAGGATACATGTTCCACTATGTTCATAGCAGACCTATTTATAATTGCCAGAAGTTGGAAAGAACACAGGTATCCCTCAACAGAAGAGTGGATGCAAAAAATGTGGTATATATACACAATGGAGTACTATTCAGCCATTAAAAAAGTACTTTAAAAGGGGGCTTCTTACCATCTTCTACCTATTCATATTCAATGCATCAGAAATTGAGAATTAGAGAAATACACTAGTCATGAAGGTTTTGTTTCTCTTTTGGCATTATGTTATATTTTGCCATATATCATTGTTATATTTGTTATATTATAAGATTTAAAATTTCTTTAAAGCTTAGTTATTGTAGACAGATTCTCTTGCTTTCTTTGATACCCACTCTTAAACAGTGTTTTGTTTAGCTTAAGCAGATAAAAGAACCTCTGCCTTATACTTATTTGTAATTGAAATAGGGTAGGAACTTAGTGATATATTGAGGTCAGTTGTAGGCAGGTTTCTTCGTTATTAACATCAAAACTCTATTAGTTAAACAGAGCAGCTTAAAGGTTGCTTGCATTGAGGAACCAGACTGGTGAGCATGTCCTGTTCAACTATGATAAAGTTCACAAGTCCGCCCGCCCTTGTAAATGAGTATTTTCTACATACATTCTAACACTAAGTATTGGTCATTTGGAAAATATTATTTCACTGCCTCCTGCCAGTCTTCCAAATATTGATACCATGTATTCAGATATTCAAATGATCCCATTTTATTATAATTACCAATCTTGTCAGAAAATGTTTAAGTACTTGGAAGCTATTAAATCTTTTGAAAATATTAAGTATTGACATTTTTGGTTCACAGTGGGAAAAGTATCATCAGAACAGAGCACTCAAGTTCATTTATTTTTATTGAAAATAGATTTTCCCCATACAATGTATTCTGATTACTGACTCACCTCCTCCAACTCCTCCCAGATCCTCCACAATTGCCCACCCAAATCCACATACTTTCTTTTGCTCATTAGAATAAAAACAGATACCTAAAATAATATCAATAATAAAACAAATCAAAACATGAAAAAACAGACAAAAAAGACCCACCAAAATGTTCAAAAAATCACATACAGATGCAAAGACATACACATTCACACACACGGAAAACTCATTAAAAACAAAGTCAGCAACTATGTACAAGCAAAGGGTCTAAAAGGAAAGGAAAAAATCTTTAAAGGTAACATTCAGCTTGTTTTGCGATTTCCATATATTGATGGGCACGGAGTCCAACCCGTTTGTACTCCCAATGAGACTCCACTAGAGAAAACTATTTTGTTCTCTGAGAACAGTTATCAATTGGAGAAAGCTTCTAAATTAGAAATGTCTAGTTCTTGTCTCTACCTGGGTTCACCCATAGGTCCTGTGCATGCTGCCACAGTCTCTGTGACTTCATATGTGCATCAGTTCAGCTGTGTTTAGAAGGTCTGGCTTCCTTAGTGTTTTCTACCCCTTCTGGCTCTAACACTCTTTCTGCCTTCTCTTCCACAGAGTTCCCTAAGACCCAAGGAGAAGGATTTGATGAGACATCCCATGTAAGAATGAGTATTCCAAGATCTCTTTGTGTATTGTCCAGTTTTGGGTCTGTATATTTGTTTCTATCTGCTGTAGGAGGAAGCTTCTATGATAATGTCTATGAGTCTAGCAGTAGAGAGGAATGTTGATAGGAGTCATTTTATTGCTATTTTCCCTTAGCAGAACAGTAGTTTTTTGTTTTCTCTGACCTATCTAGTCTCAGGTTCTTGGCAATCCAGGAAGTGTTGGGCTATAAGTTCCATGTCATGGAGTGAGCCTTAATTCCAATCAGATGGTTGCTTACTCCTACAACTGTTGCACTGCCATTGCATCAGCATATCTTGCATGCCAACCACCACTGTAGACTGAAGGATTTGCAGTTGGGTTGGTGTTTACCTTTCTCATCTGGTAGTGTTCAGTGTAATTTCTAGTATCATGAACACTAGTCAGCAGGGGTGAAGGCTTTACATAGCTACCAGTTTGACTTCTCTGTTTCCAAGGAGTTATGTATTATCTTCAGCAATAGGGCCTTGTTGTGTGGAGAGCAACCTACAGCCTTTGCAATAGCTGAGACTGTTTAGGGGTTCACATGGGACCTCACTGGCCAGAAAATCATTAGATTTAACTGAAGCTTCATTTGACAATGAGAGATAACTAGTTGGACTGTCTCCTCTCTTACTTGGCATTTTCATTTAGTGTGTATATGTGTGTGCGTGTGTGTGTATATATATATATATATATACATTTGTATATAACATGGGAAGTTTCTAATGTATTAGGTTTCTTCAAATGGCTGTTTAGTGTTCCCTTCCCATATTTTCTCTTCCATCCCTGTCTTCCCTCCTTTCCTCTGGTTGATCCTGCCATTCCAGCTCCCCAATTCCTACCCCACCAACTATCCACACTATCTATTCTATTTCTCCTTCCTAGGGAAATCCTTTCCTCCCTGCTTATATATGTATATGTAATTTCTGTGGTAATACGAATTCTAGCCTGCTTATATTTACACATAAACAACTGCATACCGTATTTGTTTTTCAGGGTCTGGGTTACCTCAATTGGGATGAGTTTTTATCTAGCTCTATCCATTTTCCTGCAAATTTCATTATTTTTTCAAAGAATTATTTATTTATTTATTTTATGGATATGACTACACTGTGTTTTCAGGCATACTAGAGGAGGGCATCAGATTCCATTTCAGATGGCTGTGAGCCATCATGTGGTTTGTGGGAATAGAAATCGGGTCCTCTAGAAAAACAGTCAGTGCTCTTAACTGTTGAGCCATCTCTTCAGCTCCATGATTTTGATTTTTTTAACACCTGAGTAACATTCGACTGCATAAATATGCACATTTTCTTTACTAATTCACCTGTTGACAGATCTCTAAGTTGTTTCCAATTTCTGGCTATTCTGAATAGAGCAGCAATGGACATGGTTGAGTGAGTGTCCCTTTAGTAGGATGTAAATTATTTTAGGTATATATGCAAGAGTAGTATAGTTGGAACTTGAGGTGGATGCGCTCCTGGCCTCCTGAGGAAATGCCTCATGGCTTTCAATATTGGCTGTATATGTTGGCACTATCACCAAAACTATTCATGTTTAAATGAACAATTGTCCATTGTTCTTCCATATTAATGTAATCCAAATGAAATTTTAGATTACTTGTCCATTATTTCTTATTGAGATACCTCTTATCTTTCAGAATACTTTCTACAGTTTTCATTTTATTATAAAATAAAAAAAAGGCTGGCTATATGAAGCCCTAATTTTCATTTAAAAAATAATAATTGCTTTCTTCAGGGTCTTCTAAAGAGGAGGTCATTTTCTGTTTTCACTTTTCCTTCTGGTAATAAAGCCCATGTTGCATTTACTACCTTGGTGTACACTGATGCTTCAATAATTTGATCTGGTATGACTTTTACATATCAATGAAATGGAAACATATGAAAAACAGATTAAATCTTAACATCATTGAGAAATAGTTTTGACCTTATGAGTTCTCTGAATGTGTCTCAGAAGTCTCTTGGGCTCCTAGGACTACTTGTTGAGAAACACTGACCTACACAATTGCTTGCTGCTCCAATTCTTTGTCTGGTCATTTAAAAAGCCATTTTTGATGGACTTAATCCAAAAGACCTACTTGCAGTAGATGTGACCTAAAGATTTGTGGGAGAGACAGGACTTCTGACTTCTTTCTGCAAACTTATTCAAAGCCCTTGGCTTAGACATTATGACCTTTGGTTTACCAAGGACAACAGGACCAAGAGTCACTCTTTGATGGGCCTTCTGAACCTTGACGTAGAAAGTGAATAACGTGGCTGAGGTGGAAAAAATAAAAGAGGAAATGAGGTGTACAAAAGCAAGAAGGACTACCATGAAGAGAATTGGAGGGGAACAGACAGAGAAAAGAAGCATCAGAGAAAGAAAAGTGAGATGAGAGAGCTCCCAAGGGACATTGCTATGGCAATCTTCCATGAGGCTGGAGATCTCAGTTCAGCAGGCTCTAATCAGCTTGTTCTTTGCAATAGTTAATGTCTTCTCTGGGTTTCCCATTTCCTGTCCTGCAAAATGAGTGTCCTGGAAGGTAAAGAAATTGGATTGGAGATAGACAAGAAAGCTACAATTGGGCTGGGTGGCTCAGGCCTGTAATCCCAGTTTTGGGGAAGGATAAAACAGGAGAACAGAAGGTCAAGCCTGCCTATTCTGCAGAGTGGCCAGTGAATGCAAGCCAGAGTGGCCTAGTGAAACTCTCCCTTAATGTTAAAAGCATTAAAGAAAAAAAAGGAGGGCTGGAGATATAACTCAGTGGTTGAGCACTTACAGGACCTAGATTCAACCCCTAGTATTATGAAAAACAAAGCAAAACTAAAACCATCTACAGTTGGTTTTCCAGAGTCTCTACTTTCTCAAAATTGTGAGGAAACCTTGAGTGGCTGTGATTTTTTTTCTAGGACAGGGAGTGGGTTGCTTTCATTGACACTCAAAGGCCTCCTTAGAATATGTGATGAAGGAAAACTGGTTTTATTTATTTATTTGTTTATTTGTTTATTTATTTATGCTTTGTATTTCATAGGCCTCAAACCTTGCATAGACAGGGACCCTGTAAAATAACATCACTTTCATGGTCTTAATCATTTTACTCAAGCAAAATTCAAGATTACGTCTTTTGCTTCTACAACAGTTTTGTTTATTCATGAGGGAAAAAATCATATATTGACTCCATAAAATTAAAAACCACTTGAGTGACCACATTGCAGTTTTCGGCAGAGTGCAATGCTGGGACTTTTAGAAAACCAGTCTCCAGGGTCCACTAAGAATAGATAGCTGTCTCCATCAAGGCAAACAGTAACAGCTTTCTGCTGTGTGCCTGAGCTGCGCAGCTCCTCCGGTCTTAGTTTGTTGACTTGGTCCTCAGGAAGGGACAAAGCTCGCCAAGTCTGGTGAATGGGCAACAGTGGAAAACCGGTGCTACCGTCTGCTGGCAGACGGGGCCGCTGCCGGCACCACACTTGGTCAGCTCTCCCCAAGCAGCACTCTTCCTTGCCATGGCTGGCTTTGGCAGGTGCTGGTTGGCTGGCCCTGGAGTGCAGGAAGTTCTGGGTCATGGTGACCTCGAGATGTTGATGCCAGATGAAATATGCCCTGGAGGTTCTCCAGGGTCACATGGCGTGTGGAGCAGGAGAAGGCAAAGCTGCTCTTGTGCTGACAAAGTGGATTTTGGCTCCAAAATAGCACCCCTTGGGGACTAGGAGGAGTTGTGGGTGGAAGTAGAGAGGGGAGGTAGGTCAGGCCAGACAGGGTGTGAAAATGGGCAGGGGGAAATCAGTTTTTATTTTCAAATCCCATCCTCTGTAGCTGTCCAGGAGGTCATTTGCTCCCGGAGGTAGAGGCACAGCCTAAAATCAGTGGCAGAGGAATCTGGGGAAATGTTTGGGTGTGGCTTTGTTGTTTATGTGGCAAGGTGGATAGATCTCTAACTCCATACCTGTTTGGACTCAGTTGGGCCAATGTAGTATAAGACGTGGGGCTTGATTTGAGTTCCTCTGCCTCTCAGCAACTCAAAATGGAAGGAAGGTTGTCTAAGGATACTCAGGAAGGGCTGCAAACTCAAAGTCTGATTGCTCTGCAGATACGATTTGGAAAAACATTACTCTTTCTTTTTTTATTCCTCTGAAGTCTCCTCACCTTGCTGCTCCCAGCTGGGTCATGTACACCCCACGGAAGAAGACCAGTTTGTTGTTGAAGCTTCTACCAGGAATCTGACCACATTCTCCTCTGTTCCACCCAAGCCTATGATGTCTAAATACAATTCCAGTGCACAGGCAAAGGCTTGGTTCCATCCACTTTAGGAATCAAGAACACAGGGCCAAATGGAATTAGATGAGAAGGAAGGAGGGCAAGTCACAAACAAGATTCAGCTAGAGGAGGTCAGTCTGATAAACATGCTGATTTAAGGATTAGAAAAAAGAGGCCAAGCCCCAGGAGCCAACCAGGAGCCAGAGAAGAACATTGCCACTGAGAGAAGACAACTCCCTGTGACATATTAGGATCTCTGTCTACCTTTTGTATCTACCATCAGCACAGTGGGCCTTACCTTTTGCTCTACCAAAGACCAAACCACCTCAGCTTCAGTGCTGTTGAGCTATGGAAGGTGTGTTGGAGAGTGTTGCAGACAGAATCTTTCAAGAAAACCAACAGCATTTTCTGAGGGCCAGGTCCGATCTCACCCCCCCCCCAAATGTTTCTGTAGTTTTGGTTCTCCTTCATCTTGTTCAATCACACTTAATATTTTGGTTCTCGCATGTCTCACATGGTTATATAACAAATTATTTGGTAACGATAGTGACTAATGTTTGTACAGTGAGTCTTTGCTTGCAAAGTTTATTGCCTTTAAAAATATTAACCTGTTTGTTCTCTGTAATGACCCTGAGGCATGGCTAGAAAAAGTACTGATAGTTTGACTTGCAGGAGGCAGGATGGCACAGACAGCATGGGATTTTATCTTCACAAGGCTAGGATTTGTAGTGGTCTGGTTATATGGGAAAGAACAAAGTGTTTTGACCAATTCATGTAGTAGTTGTGCCGCTGAAAACACTGCTTTTATTGAATGGTTGGGGACTTTGTGGCTTCCACAATGAGCTGTGATTTGATAGAAGATCTGACTTGGGAAATCAAGAAAGATATTCTTGGAAGCATCGCATTTTAAAAACCTATTTTGCTTTTTAAAGTGTGAGTGTATGTGTGTGTGTGTGTGTATGTATACAAGTGTGTGCATGGGAACATTAATGTACACACATGTGGTACCTGTGGAGCTCAGAAGAGTGTTGGAACTCCTGGAGATGGGGTTATCAGTCATTGTGAGCTGTCTCACAACGGTGTTGGGAGCCAAACTCCAGTCTTATGTGAGAGCAGTATGTGCTCTTAACTACTGAGTTATTTCTCTTAAAACCCCCTGGAGGCATTATGTTTTTTCCAGCTGTTGGATCCCTGAGAAAATACCATCGTGTTTTCTTTGTTTGTTAGTTCTTGATGCTGTTGGTGGTGGTGTTTTATTTTTCCATCAAAACAATTTTTCCTGCAAAGTTTCTTTTGGAAACTTTAAGATTATACTCTCTACTAGGTTTGTCATCCAAGCTCTTAGCAACCAAGCCCTTTGGATATTACTATTCTAATAAGCTCTGAGTCTTTGTCCTATGCGCTGATGTCTCTCTTTTCTCCTCCTGCATTCCAACTATTTTCCTCATATTCTTGGAGCTTGCCTGTCTATGAGAAGAGACAGAGGGCTATAAGGAAGAGTTTATCCTTGGACGGCATGCTGCTCATATCCAGCATGGGCCATAGGTTTATGAATCAGCACAACATATCCGACATTAGAAATCCTGGAAACCTGAGAGTAAACTGTGGTGTAACCTGTAATGTAACTATTTCTGACAGAATGCCACTTTTTAAAGCTTTGTACCCACATGGCTTTTCTGTCATCAGCTTGCCTGTGTGCTCGTCTGTTTGTGTGTGCCTGGGTATATCAGTGTATGCTGGGTGTCTGCCTGCCTTGCAAGACTTTCCTAGTATGAACAAAATATATTCTGTCTACTTGTGGTCTCCAAGTTCTCTTCAACTGCCTGGTCTCTTATAATCTGACTTTATTCTTGGCTTCAGAGCTTAGACTTCATGTGCAATATAGTTAGCAGGATTCAACTGCAGGGTTAGACTTAATGCCTGCACCACTGGTAAAGACTGCCCAGTTCTGGTGGATACCTTGCTGGGGGAGGAGTCATCTGGCTGTCTATAAGACATTCTTTCACTTCAGTGAAAGCCAACGTGCCTTAGTTGAGAACCAAGAGAAACTGAAATTTGGGGTATGTGATTTAGAACATGAACTCATTAAGAACCTATATAAAAGGAAACCAGCACAAGAAAGAGACCAGGGGAGGAGAGGGTGGGAAAGACTCACTGATAATGCCAATGCAGAAGATCAATAAGGGAAAGGCATGTGTGTATGATACCAGTACAAATCTTCCTGTCTCTACCTTATATTATTAACAATTACTCCTGTCGCAATGCTCTATGTCCATACTTGTGCCCTTATGAAATACCTCTTAGATATCACAATGCAGGAATGCATACTTTTTAGAATACAACATCAATAAATACCAAAAAGACTCCAAAGTTGATGTAAAATAGAAATGACTTTTTAAAGGATGCTTACCTAGTAAAGTTATCTGAGGGACTCTCTACTGGAGGATTGTCTCAATCAGACTGAGCCCTATGCATGTCCAGGGGGCACTTCTCTTTATTGCTAATTGATGTAGGAAGGCTAGACCACTGTGCACTGTGCCATCTTTGGGCAGGTCTGCCCTGACTATGCAAGCAAGGTAGATGAACGTGAACCTGAGAGCCAGATAGTAAGCAGAATTCCTCACTCTGTGGTTTCAGATTCAAAGCAAGACACAAAGCCTTGCTTTGGTTTCATCACTGTCTTCCATCAATAATGGACTGTAACCTTCAAGATGAAATAAACCCTTTGATTCCTAAAATGCTTTGACTCAATGCTTTAGTAGAGTGGTACCGAGAGTTGTCTGTTGCTGTTGTGAACCTGCTTTGTGGGTAGCACTGCAGAACCATTTGGAGATTTGAGCTGGAAAATATGTTGAGTGTTTAGACCTTAATAGGTTATTCTGTGGGAACTTAAATATAAGAATGCTGAGAGAAATCAAGATGATGAAGGCCCAGCTCTTCAAGTTTGAGAGCGAAGAAGAGTCTCTGTTGAGTATCTTTGCATGATATATTTGAATTTATCTGGCTTTTTGTCACCAGGGGCTGAGGAATCATCTGTGACTGACAAGAGACTAGAACTTAGGAATGAAATATCTTTCCTGGACAATTGATGCTGCTCATGGGTGAGAATTCTATTACGATTAATGATTAACGAGAGATCAGCATCATTGGGGTGAAATCTTTCAGGAAGTATTGGCATGGGGTTAGCATACAGTAGTTGTGCTAGGAATAGCTGTGGATGTGGAGATCTTTCTACATCTAAAGTTGGAAGCTGAAGTTGATAATGTATAAGCACCACCAATGTAGCACTGGTTTTGGAGGCACAGATACAAGACCAAAGAGGATTGCTAACATTTGGCACGTGACAAGTTCTAAAGAGAGACGAGGAAAGAGAACTGGTGAAGGTGTCATTTGAGGTGGGGACCCCAGGATACTGGAGTGAGAACCATGGAGCCCCCACCAAGAGGAGTGGCTGCTGCTTCATGGAGATGGCCTGAGCCTATAAAGCAGCTATGGCTGGCAAAGCTGAAGAAGTTGTTACCAAAGCCTTTTGAAACTAGGTCATGAGTAAGTCCCAGATGTGACACGGAGCGACTTCCTGGACTTCTGTTTTATGTTGATCTGATTGTAATTATGCTCTGCTTCTCCTCCTTTCTTGGAAAAGAAAGCATTTAATTTCTTCTTGGTTTTACAGGAGCCACAGCTCAAGCACTTTAAACTGACACTGAACTAGCAAAAAAGTATGTAATTTTTAAAATAATTCTTTGGGAATCTCATGCAATATATCTATATCTTCATCCTATTCATCTTCCCACTCCTCTTCCCAACTCTTCCCAGAGGAACCCCCTCCTCCCTGTACTCTCACTTTGTGTTTCCACTCTTTTCTTTTTCTTTTAAGAAGAGACTATCTCACAGTAGTCTTAGTAGTCCTACAGTAGATAGTAGTAGTCTTACTATCTCTTTGCCTTTCTTCTGTGATGTCCCCTAAGCTTTAGGTGGAAGGGTTATGATGGAGTGCATTAATCAGGAATGAGCAGCATCTCTGGCTAGTAGTGGCTTTTTTGCAGTGATCTCTTTGATGGTGGGTGAAAACAACACTTATCTTCGTGTATAAGGTAAGAGTAATTTAGGTGAATATGTTATTTGGAATGAAATAAGCAAGTTTACTGGCTTAGGGGAATGGTAACAGCAGGTTCTCTAGGTGCCATGGCCTTTCCATCTTGGCTGGTGGACTACTTCTACAGTATCAGGCATAAATTCCCTTCTAGTAAGTGGGTCTTAAGTCTGGGTCAGAGGTGTTTGAGTTAACCCCAAAATGTACGTGCAACTACTACATCTTTGTGGATATCTTGCCCTTCTTCTGGCCATTATTCTAGTTTGTAGGCCTTCCAACTAGATATGGATACTGATTGATTTTTTCAAAGTTTTGAGGTTTATTAAGAATGTGGGACTTTTAATGCACTTGTTTCAAGTTACAATAGTCACATAAGTTCTTGGGGACTAATAAGAAAGAAAAGGTGATATGTCAGTGTATCAAATTGACCAGGGGTAGAATTTCCTAGTTTGCTTTAGCTATCAACTTGATATAGTCTGGTGTTATTGGAGAGAAAAAAAAAAAACCTCACTGGACATGAGCCCAAGAGCAAGGTGAGTAAGGGGAGTTCCACCATGGATTCTGCTGTAGCTTCTTGCTTTGATGTCTTGCCTTGAAATCCCTCAGCAATAGACAAATCTGTAAGATAAAATGAGCACATCCCTTCACAGGTTGCTTTTGGTTATGATGTTTACCAAAGAAACAAAAAAACAAAGTAAACAAGCTAAGAGAGGGAAAGGCACAGATATCAGGACACCTTGAGGACCCGGTATCTGTCTTATCATTCTAATATTCATTGTACCAGCTTCACTGTTCTCATTCACTGTTATGTCTTCAGGCTGGGAATCAGGATGGCTCATCACAGTTCCTAAGCTTTTGAGAAGATTAAAAACTAATAATAAAGAAAAGCTAGCTAGAAAGCTAAATAACACAGAACAATATCCCCTGTGGTAGCACAGAAAAGACACTCTCTGTGGTAGCACAGACAAAGTACTTAATATGTTAGTATATTGACTTATTAAATGAATTGGTAGATAAAGAAAAGGAATTATTCTCTTTTAGTCTCTTGTTCCTCTGAAAGATGAGAATTATGTTTACCTCCCAGGCTTTGTATTGAAGATAAATATTATAGCATTTGGTGGGTAATACACAGTCAACAAAGGCTATCTCAGTTTTTTATCTTTGATTGTGGTTTAATTAAGGATGTAAATTACATGAGGATTCATCACAGTAAATTACCCTTTACATATTTATTGTTTGATATCACATCAATTATATAGAGTAATAGGTTCACTATTTTCATCATGCATGTATGTACTTTGGTCCATCCCATTTACCATCCATTTTTCTTCCCTTTTAACTTATTTTCCCTGCACATCCCACACAGCAGAGAAATATGAAATTGTGTTTTTGAGCCTAGAATTTTGTATAACATAATGACCTATAGTTCTTGCCCTGCTTTCTGTGATTGTTATGAGATTTTATATATACATCCCATTTTCTTCAACCTCTAATCTACTGATGGATACAGAGGCTGATTCAGTCTTGGTTATTGAGAAGAGCACTGCCTGTGCAGGTATCTCCATTATATACTGACTTTCATTACAAGGAGCGTCATGGCTGGATCATAATATAGTCCTACATTTTAATTTTTGAGGAATCTCCATTCTAATTTTCATAGTGGCTGTATTAACTTAAATTTCCACTATTGGTATGTAAGTGCTCCCTTGTCTCACATCCTCTTCAACATTAGTATTTTTGTTTTTTATTCTTGATAGACATTTATACTGTGTTTGAGAAGGAATCTCATTGTGGTTTGAATTGCATTTCTCTTATGACTAAAGATTTTAATTTTTTGTACAATTATTAGCTATTTGTGTTTCTGCTACTGCTTCTGCTTCTCCTCCTTCTTGTTCTTCTTTTTGTTGTTCACACTTCTTTCCTCCTCCTTTTTCTCCTCCTTCTCTCCCTCTCTTCTTTGAATTAAAGTACCCATGTTTTTAATTGAATTGCTTCTTCTTTTGGGCTTTAACTTTCTAAATATATTCTGGATACTAATCCTCTCTTGGATAAATAGCTAGTAAATATTTTTTCCCTTCTGTAGACTGACATTTCATTGTGTTGATTGTGTTTTTGTGCAGAAGACATGTGATTTGATGCAATCCCATTCCTGAGCTATTGGAGACACACTCAAAAAGTCTCCCACGTATCAGTGAGTGCATACCATGTGTGTTCTTTTGTGATTGGGTTACCACGCTTAGGATGATATTTTCCAGTTCTATCCATTTGCCTAAGAATTTCATGAATTTTTAATAGCTGAGTAGTATACCATTGTGTAAATATATCATATTTTCTGTATCCATTCATCCATTGAAGGACATCTGGTTTCTTTCCAGCTCTGGCTATTATAAATAGGGCTGCTATGAACATAGTGGAGCATGTGTCCTTATTACATTCTGGGGAGTCCTCTGTGATATGCTCAGGAGTGGTATAACCTGGTCCTCTGGTAGTATCATGCCCAGTTTTCTGAGGAACCGCCAGATTGATTTCCAGAGTGGTTGTACCAGTTTGCAACCCCACCAGCAGTGGAGGAGTGTTCCTCTTTCTCCTCATCCTTCCCAGCACCTTCTGTCTCCCGAGTTTTTGATCTTTGACAATCTGACTGGTGTGAGGTGAAATCTCGGGGTTGTTTTGATTTGCATTTCTCTGGTGACTAAGAATGTTGAACATTTCTTTTGGTGCTTCTCAGCCATTAGATATTCCTCAGGTAAAAGTTCTTTTTATAGCTCTGTACCCCATTTTTAATAGGGTTAATTGTCTAATTATCCCAGAAGCTTATAATACCCAAGATACAATTCACATGTCAAATGATGCCCAAGAAGAAGGAAGAACAAAGTTTGGATGCTCTTGTCCTTCTTAGAAGGGAGAACAAAATACCCACAGAAGGAGATACAGAGACAATATGTGGAGCAGAGTCTGATGGAAAGACCATCCAGATACTACCCCACCTAGGGATCCATCCCATATACAGCTACAACCCAGACACTATCATGGATGTCCACACATACCTGCTGACTGGAGCCAGATATAGCTGTCTCCTGGGAGGCTCTGCTAGTGCATGACAAATACTTTTATTTGCTCACCAGGAGTGGTTGACACCCTTGCTGAAACACACACACACACACACACACACACACACACACACACACACACACACACTCCTTGGGTGTAAAATAGAGAAGCCAAGTCAGAGCCAAGCTAGAAGCTTACTCTCTGCTGACTAGTTTTTGCCATACCTGATGGTGCTAAGCAGGTTGTTAGAAGAAATGAAGGTATTAACAGTGCTGGTCCTCTGTGAGCTCTATAAACCCACCTGCCAGACAGCATGTGCCCATTGGTACAATAATGGTACAACTGTTAAAGGGATACCAGCCATTCTCTGGTTGGATTTGTAGCCTGTTTTACATTTTTCAAGATTATTAATTAATAATAAGGGAACAAATACCACATTAATCTGAGCCAGGCAAAATGTCATTTTTCTATCCACAGAAGGAGATACAGAGACAAAGTCTGAAACAGAGTATGGAAAGACCATCCAGAGACTACCCCACCTAGGGATCCATCCCATATACAGTTACCAGACCCAGACACTATTACTGATGCCCACAAGTGCTTGCTTACTGGAGTCGGATATAGCTGTCACCTGGGAGGCTCTGCTAGTGCATGACAAATACAGAGGGGAACACTCTCAACCAGCCATTGAACTGAACTCAGGGTCCCTAATGGGGGAGCTAGAGAAAGGACCCAAGGAGCTGAGGGGTTTGCAGCACCATAGGAGGAGCAATGACATGAGTCATCCAGTACTCCCAGAGCTCCCAGGGACAAAACATCAACCAGATAGTACACATGGTGTTACCCATAGCTCCAGATGCATAGGCAGCAGAGTATGGCCTTGTTGGACACCAAAGGGATGAGAGGCCCGTGGTCCTAGGAAGGCTCGATGAAGCAGTGTAGGGGAATACCAGGACAGGAAGGTGGGAGGGAGTTGATTGGGGAACAGGGAGAGGAGAGATGGCTTATGGGATTTTTTTGGGGGGAGGGGTGAACCGGGAAAGGGGAAATCATTTGAAATTTAAATAAAGAATATAGTTAATAAAAAGAAGTCTCCCATGGTGTCTATCTTGCTTTCTTCAGGAAGTTCAAAATTTAAGAGCCAAGATTAATTTGATCTCCTTTGATTTTTGAACATGGAGGGAGATGGGGATCTAGTTTTAATTGTGTGTGTGTGTGTATAGTTTTCTCAGCAAAACTTGCTAAAGAGAGATTCCCCCCTCCCCAATTCTATCAGGTATCTCATCCGATAAAACTTTTATTCAAAACTAGGATCTCATGGTTCTTTAATTATTGTTACACACACACACACACACACACACACACACACGCTCATGCGCACGTGCACGCACACTCACACACAGAGTCTCTCTGTCAGTCCCTCCCTCCCTCCCTCCTTGCCTCTCCTCTCTCCAAACCATGGAGTTGGTTTGAGGCTAGCCAACTAGTCCTGGACATGGAGACTGCCCTCAAGTGTCGTCGATTTACCCCGTGATAATCCCTTGGAGAAAAAACGATTTTCCCTTCCCCAGCAGGCTTCTGTTCTGGGTTAAGGGTGGGATTTTGTGTCTAGCTCTTCCACCCAGTGCTGGAATATTGTCTTGTTTGGACCTGTGCTTGGGTTTGTGTGTGCCATTATAGTCTCTGCGAGTTTATGTGTGTATTAGTGTTGTGGATTTGGTCTAATGTTATTATTATGCTAATTGGGTTCCCAAAATTGCACCAGAATCCACATGCTGAGGGTCCTTGCCCCCAGTTGGTTCTGAATGGTAAATAAAGTTGCTGGCTTCTAATGGCTTGTTAGAGACACAGAGGTGGGACTTTAGGATTTACAGGCATGGAGACCGAAAGAAGAAGGATTTGGAACCATCATGCCAGAAAAGAAGAAACACCAGGCCTGAGAAGTACAGGACAGAGAGACAGCCAACATGTGAGGGTCAGGGATTGTGCCCTGTGAGGGTTGCAGGCCTAGGTCTGGGATGGCCAGGATGGAATATAGGTTTTAGTAAGTAATAATTCAGGAATATCAGAGGGCAGAGTATGCTAGCCTATTGGAATTTAGAGTGGCCTGCCATTATGCTGTTAAAGGTATATTAAAATTAAAAGCTCTCTCTCTCTCTCTCTCTCTCTCTCTCTCTCTCTCTCTCTCTCTCTCTCTCTGTGTGTGTGTGTGTGTGTGTGTGTGTGTATGTGTGTGTGTCTTTCATTCGGGAACCCAGAACATAGGGGTGGCTATTGACGAATGAGCACTGCCATGGGATCTATTTGAGTAGAAGTTAATTGGCAACTGCAGTATACCAGTCCTGATGTGTCTGGAAGACACTGTTTCTTACAGTGATCTGCCACCACTTCTCATTCCACAATCTTCTCTTTTGGTCAGATCTTTAAACCTTGAGAGAGGGATTTTATAGAGACATCCCATTAAGAGGGGAGTGATTCAATGTCTCTCAGTCTCTGCACATTGTCTATTTGTGGGTCTCTGTTAATTACTGTCTATTGTCAGTTGCCTGGTGAGGGTTGAGAAATACACTGCTCTATGGGAGGAGGGGCTTATCTAAAGAAGGGGGAGAAATGTAGTATTATAAAGA
This sequence comes from Apodemus sylvaticus, assembly GCF_947179515.1. NCBI lineage: Eukaryota > Metazoa > Chordata > Mammalia > Rodentia > Muridae > Apodemus > Apodemus sylvaticus. The sequence goes on along the minus strand of NC_067486.1, from coordinate 75,515,093 downwards.
GACAAAGCAGAAACTAGGAAAGGAGTGAACAGAACAGCAGGGGAGATGGGGAGGGGAGGATAAAGGAAAAAATATGGGACAGGTCAACTAACACTAAAAACCTTTGAAAACCTACTACTGTAGACTTAAAAAAAAAAAAAACACCAACAAAAACAAAACACAACCTAACTTTAAAAGACTGTTCTCAGTACACAGAAAAGACAGTGCGAAGATTTCCCATCTGCTTTTCAGCATCCTTTGCCTTTGCATAACTTAATTCCTTCATGTGGCTTTTGGTGTACATTACAAGGAGAGGAGGACCTCACTGACATAATAACATTTGAGCATCTCAGGAGTTCAGACAGGCTCTATGTAGTATACATTGCTTAAAGGGAAAAATGGATGACTCTGTGAAAACTCATAGTGTAAGTTTTTAAGAGATTGGTCAAAATAACAAAAATTCTTTTATTCAGCTAGTGGCTTAATACCTGAAAGTTTTCTTTTTTTTCTTTTTTCTCTTTTTTTATATTTTTATTTTCTATATTCTTTGTTTACATTCCAAATGATTTCCCCTTTCCCGGATCCCCCCTCCCCATATGTCCCATAAACCTTCTTCTCTCCATCCATTCTCCAATCACCTCCCTCCTTTTTTCTCTGTCCTTATATTCCCCTCCAATGCTAGATCAATCCTTTCCAGGATCAGGACCTTCTCCATACTTCTTCATGGGAGTCATTTGTTATGCGATTTGCGCCTTTGGTATTCAGGGCTTCTGGGCTAATTAATATCCACTTATCAGAGATTGCATTCCATGTGTATTCTTTTGTGACTGGGTTACCTCACTTAGGATGATATTTTCCAGATCAAACCATTAGCCTAAAAATTTTGTGAATTCATTGTTTCTAATTGCTGAGTAGTATTCCATTGTGTAAATATACCACATTTTCTGTATGCATTCCTCCTTTGAGGGGCATCTGGGTTCTTTCCAGCTTCTGGCTATTATAAATAAGGCTGTTTTGAATATAATGGAACATGTGTCTTTATTGCATACTGGGGAATCCTTTGGGTATATGCCCAGGAGAGGTATAGTGGGGTCCTCCGGAAGTGTCATGTCCAGTTTTCCGAGGAACCACCAAACTGATTTCCAAAGTGGTTGTACCATCTTACAGCCCCACCAGCAGTGGAGGAGTGTTCCTCTTTCTCCACATCCTCGCCAACATCTGCTGTCTCCTGAGTTTTTGACCTTAGCCATTCTGACTGGTGTAAGGTGAAATGTCAGGGTTGTTTTGATTTGCATTTCCCTAATGACTAATGATGTTGAGCACTTCTTAAGGTGCCTCTTGGCCATCCGAATTTCTTCAAGTGAAAATTCTTTGTTTAGATCTGTGCCCCATTTTTTAATAGGGTTATTTGGTTCCCTGGGGTCTAACTTCTTAAGTTCCTTGTATATATTGGATATTAGCCCTCTATCAGATGTAGGGTTGGTGAATATCCTTTCCCAATTTGATGGTTGATGTTTTGTCCTTTTAACAATGTCCTTTGCCTTACAGAAACTTTGTAATTTTATGAGGTCCCACTTGTCAATTCTTGATCTTAGAGCATAAGTTATTGGTGTTCTGTTCAGGAACTTTTCCCCCTGTGCCCATGTCCTCTAGGGTCTTCCCCAGTTACTTTTCTATTAGTTTCAGTGTGTCTGGTTTTACATGGAGGTCCTTGATCCACTTGGAGTGAAGTTTAGTACATGGAGATAAGAATGGATCAATTTTTATTCTTCTGCATGTTGACCTCAAATTGAACCAGCACCATTTGTTGAAAAGGCTATCTTTTTTCCACTGGATGTTTTTGGCTCCTTTGTCGAAGATCAAGTGACCGTAGGTGTGTGGGTTCATTTCTGGATCTTCAATCCTATTCCATTGCTCCACTTGTCTGTCACTGTGCCAATACCATGCAGTTTTTAATACTATTGCTCTGTAGTATTGCTTGAAGTCAGTGATACTGATTCCCCCAGACTTTCTTTTGTTGTTGAGAATAGTTTTAGCTATCCTGGGTTCAAATATAGGTTTCTTGTTATAACATGTGCATTACAAATTTTCTCCTATTAATTTACTCTATTTTTATAAACATTGCCTTGGAATGACATGCAGACCTGAAAGCAATGCCCTACCTATAGAAATTCTATAGAAATTCCATTGTTACCCTGCCCCTCACCCCTCTGAATCACATCAGTGTACTTTCTCTGAATTCAAAAAATAGAATCTCTGTTCCTTCATGTAGCACAAAACAGCACTGAGTGAGTAACTGTATATACATTCCTACAAATGTTTAATTTGGTATATATATAAGTTTTAAAACAAGCTCTAGTTTGGAACTGATCTATGAGTTTTCTCCCAGGATATACAATTCCTGAATGTGTCCTCACAAGGAACTGGCCATATTTTGATTTGTTGTGGAAGAAATTTTTCTTACAGTTTTTCTTTACTTCCTTGAAAATGAGTTGTTTTGTATAGTTATATTCATATGACAGCAAGAAATTCTATAGGCTATTTAAGACTTCTCTTCAATCTTGTCTGTAATTTGTTCTCTAACATCATGTATTTGTGCATGAATAATTTGCATGACAGAGAATCTATGATCTTTGATACCTCACTGCCTCCATGTGCACCCAAAGGTAACCAGCCTAGCTTCCTGACCAATTATCTGTCGGATGGAACCTCCAGCGTTCCATCAGGTTGCTGGCTTGTGAAATACAAGGCTTCATTTATGTCTGAAGAATGTGTCCAAGTATTCCTGAATTGTGGACATCTGGAGAGAGTACTCTGAAATGAGCCAATCTGCCACTGTTTAGACTGTCTAGTAGTCAGTCAGGCTGGTTTTGTGTGGGGCTGGAGGCAGGGGCAAGCTGACAGTAGCTTGTAGAACATGGAGATTCCTGGCTGACTGCTTCTAGAAAGAGACTGTTTCAAGTCTCTTTGGTATCCAGATGCCCCTTTCATAAGTAATGGGTGAATTAATTACTCCTTTTCATTGATGTTTCTTTTCTTAATGGTTCTATAAAATTTACTTTGGTTTTAGTGTGTGTGTGTGTGTGTGTGTGTATGTGCACGCGCGCGCGCGCGCACGCATGCACTCGAGTGTGTGGAATGAGGTGTGGGAAGACATGCCACAATGGGTATGTGTACATTTATGTTCATGAGTGTGGAGCCTGATGCATGTAGATGTCACTGTGGGTATGGAGTATGTGTGTGAAGAACTGTGGAGGGTGCTACATGTACATATTGCTGTGGCTATGTATTTGCATGTCAGTCAGTATTGTCTTCATGTGTCATTGCCTTGTGTTCCACCTTTGTTTGAGAAACAAGGTCTCTCAATGAGTTCAGAGCTCACCCACACCTCTAGGCCAGATGGCCAATGATCTCCAGGGATCTCTCTACCTCAGGTGCTGAGGGGTCAAATGAAGGTCCTTGTGCTGTGTTTCACATGCTTGGCTACCAAGCCCTCTCCCCAGTCCTGCCTACCTTTAGCTTTAAAATATACTTTTCTTTTTTGTGTGTCTTAGCAAAATAGTACAGTCACAACTTTCCTAAATATATTTTATGGGCATTCCTTTTCTGTATAGTTCACACAATTTCTCATCCTGAAAATAATAACTGCTTCTGTTTCCTGGAGAATAACAATTTCATAACATAAATTTAACAATGTCAAGTCACCAGTCCACATTTATGGGACCTTTGTCTTCCAGGAAACAGAATAAAGATAGCGCTTTAGGCATCTTATAACCTAGGTGAGGTAGAAGTTACATTTCAGGATAGGAATCTGTTTCCACTATCAGTGTTTTCAGCTTGCTTTGCTCTTTCCTGCCTCCTGAGAGTCCATTTTTGACCTTGATTGCCTCTGGGGATACATGGCCCAGCCAGAAATCAAAGATAGCCTGCTTTCTTGCAGACTCCTGCACTCTCCCAACTCTGTTCCCCACACCCAGAAACTCTTTGCCCTTAAGGCAAGGCAGAATTTTGTGGAGAAGGTAAAATGTTGGTAATTTAGGATACAGACAAAATGTTTACACCAGAAGCAAACACCAGGATGATGAAACTTTCCTCTAAGTTGTATGCACAGGACAGGAGGAAGAGAGGATGCTGGGAGTGGAGGAAAGGCAAAAGAGGAGAGAAAGGGAAGGGGAAAGGGGGATAGGAGGAGAGTGTAGGGGGAAGAAGGGACAATGGGGTAGAGGAGAAAGGGGAGGGGAAAGCACAGCGGGGAGGGAGGAAAACTGAAGAACAAAGGAAAGGAAAGGAAGACAGAAAGTAGGGAAGAGTAGGGAAAAAAATAAATCAGATAAGACAGCTTTGTGGTTCAGAGAAGAAGGATCTTTCTGTCTGCATCCAGCAATCCTTACAAGACAGAAGCAAGGTCCAAAAGAAAGGAAGGATTCCTGGCACCTCAAGTACAGTGTGAAAAGATACACCATCTCCCTGTGAGAAAAACACCCCTTTCCCCAGGCAGACATGGAAACAGATTAGTACCATATATTGTGGGACAGTGGTCTAAGGCTGTCCATCCTTGAAAAAAAGCAATGTAATGTTTACATACAGCAAATCCTCCTTTGGAATACAATTATGTGGATTTATGGCTCCAAACTTGTACAGTCAATACAGAACCCTCTCTCTATGCCCCAGCTCCCCAGGACTCCTGTGTAGGTATTTCCTATCCTCTGTGGACTTTGGTCTGTTTCACTTCTGTGGTTTGAGCGTCACAAGAATGGTATACACATGAAGTCAAACATGTGACACCCCTGGGTTCAGCTTCTTTCGCTCACAGATAGACCTTTGTAATGAATCTGTGTTGTTCCTTGCCTCAAGGAGTTTGTTACTCTTTCGTTTAGTAGTGTTTAATTATGTTTATCTGCCATGGTTTTTAGCTCGGACTGGGGGCTGCAGACGAAGCTGTTAAAAATGCTAGCATGTGGGGTTTGATGAGAACGCAAGCTAAAGGCCTAGGAGTGGGGTTGCCGCTCTATGCGGTGAGTATAGGTTTGTGAGATTACGTCAAACACATTTCAAAGTGGCCTAACAGTTTGGATTTTTCGCAGCCTATGAGGAATATCAGTTGATTTACTGGGTTGTCATTTGAAGCACTGCTATTCTTGCAGGTACAATGGTGTGCACCTAGAGTTGCAGCTACTCAGGCAGTGATTCTACGGTGAGGCAGGAGGCTCACTTGACTTGAATGGCCAGTCTGGACAATGTAGAAAAACCTCATTTCAACAAATAATTCTGTTATTAAGATTGCATCTGATAGTGAGATTGCATTGTGCTTTTAATTAGTCTCATTTGGGTTTTATTCTGCTGAGATGTTTTGCCAAACTTTCAAATTTAATTTTTATTTAGCGAATAATGTTTATTATATTTTACTGGCATTATATACTTTTTTTATTTTATTTTTTTAAAGTACCCATGTTGACCTCCAGTTGACCCAGCACCATTTGTTGAAAAGGCTATCTTTTTTCCATTGGATGTTTTCAGCCTCTTTGTCGAGGATCAAGTGGCCATAGGTGTGTGGGTTCATTTCTGGATCTTCAATCCTGTTCCATTGATCCTCCTGCCTGTCACTGTACCAATACCATGCAGTTTTTAAAACTATTGCTCTGTAGTATTGCTTGAAGTCAGGGATACTGATTCCCCCAGACTTTCTTTTGTTGCTGAGAATAGTTTTAGCTATCCTGGGTTTTTTGTTATTCCAGATGAATTTGATAATTGCTCTTTCTAACTCTGTGAAGAATTGAGTTGGGATTTGATGGGTATTGCATTGAATCTGTATAGTGCTTTTGGCAAAATGGCCATTTTAACTATATTGATTCTACCAATCCATGAGCATGGGAGGTTTTCCCATTTTTTGAGGTCTTCTTCCATTTCCTTCTTCAGAGTCTTGAAGTTCTTGTCATACAGATCTTTCACATGTTTGGTAAGAGTCACCCCAAGATACTTTATACTGTTTGTGGCTATTGTGAAGGGGGTCATTTCCCTAATTTCTTTCTCAGCCTGCTTATCCTTTGAGTATAGGAAGGCCACTGATTTGCTTGAGTTGATTTTATAACCTGCCACTTTGCTGAAGTTGTTTATCAGCTGTAGGAGCTCTCTAGTGGAGTTTTTTGGGTCACTTAGGTAGACTATCATGTCATCTGCAAATAATGATAGTTTGACTTCTTCCTTTCCAATTTGTATCCCTTTGACCTCCTTATGTTGTCGAATTGCCCAAGCTAGTACCTCAAGTACAATATTGAAAAGATAAGGAGAAAGGGGGCAGCCCTGTCTAGTCCCTGATTTTAGTGGGATTGCTTCAAGTTTCTCTCCATTTAGTTTGATGCTGGCTACCGGTTTGCTGTATATTGCTTTTACTATGTTTAGGTATGGGCCTTGAAATCCTGTTCTTTCCAAGACTTTAAGCATGAAAGGATGCTGAATTTTGTCAAATGCTTTTTCAGCATCCAATGAAATGACCATGTGGTTTTTAACCCACATACATGTGGAAACTGAACAATATTCTACTCAATGATACCTTGGTCAAGGAAGAAATAAAGAAAGAAATTAAAGACTTTTTAGAACACAATGAAAATGAAGACACAACATACCCAAATCTATGGGACACAATGAAAGCAGTGCTAAGAGGAAAACTCATAGCCCTGAGTGCCTCCAAAAAGAAAATGGAGAGAGCATACATTACCAGCTTAATGACACACCTGAAAGCCCTGGAACAAAAAGAAGCTATTTCACCCAGGAGGAGTAGAAGGCAGGAAATCATCAAACTCAGGGCTGAAATGAATCAAGTAGAAACAAAGAGAACCATACAAAGAATCAACAAAACCAGGAGCTGGTTCTTTGAGAACATCAACAAGATAGATAAACCCTTAGCCAGACTGACCAAAGGGCACAGAGAAAGTATCCAAATTAACAAACTTAGAAATGAAAAGGGAGATATAACAACGGAAAACGAGGAAATCCAAAAAATCGTCAGATCCTACTACAAGAGCCTGTTCTCAACACATCTGGAGAATCTGGAGGAAATGGACAATTTGCTTGACAGATACCAAATACCAAAATTAAATCAGGACCAAATAGATCATCTAAACAGTCCCATAATGCCTAACGAAATAGAAGGAGTCATAGAAAGTCTTCCAACCAAAAAAAGCACAGGACCAGATGGTTTCAGTGCAGAATTCTATCAGACCTTCAAAGAAGAGTTAACACCAATACTCTTCAAACTATTCCACAAAATAGAAACAGAAGGAACACTACCCAATTCCTTCTACGAAGCCACAATTACGCTGATACCAAAACCACAAAAAGATCCAACAAAGAAAGAGAACTTCAGACCAATTTCCCTTATGAACATTGATGCAAAAATACTCAATAAAATTCTTGCCAACCGAATCCAAGAACACATCAAAACGATCATCCACCATGATCAAGTAGGCTTTATCCAGGGAATGCAGGGTTGGTTCAATATACGGAAATCCATCAATGCAATCCACTGCATTATATACTTTTTATAATTCCAAAGTGTAGCCTCACTTCTGTCTAGAAGTCTCATAGTCTGTACATACATATGTCATTGCTTCATGTTTATGACCCATTTGATAAACATTTTATGAAGATACAAGGGGGTGGATCTAGGTTCTTTACTGGTTTAAGCACAATACAGTTGTTTCAGCCTTCATGGAAGAGACCACTTCTGCTTGGATGAGGGCTTCACTGGTGAATCTCAGTGGACCATGTGTGAGCTGCTAGATCCTCTGTGACAATGCCGCTGTCACTGTTTTACAGTGTGACAGAAGTCCCAAGCCAAGCCTTGAAAATCCTTTGAATTGCTTGGTCTCTTTCCTTCATTTCAGATTTTACTGTTTTTTTCCTAATAATTTTGAATCAGCGTATCAATTTCTTTGATGTCCTGCTGGGATTTTGACTCAGTTGCCTTGACTCTCAGGGTCAGCTCTGGCATAATTATCACAGAACAATGTAGAGGCCTTGACCCACAGCAACAGTGCACCTTTCCCTGACTTAGGTTTCTTGGATTTATTTCATTTTTTAATATAATTAAATTACAGCTATTTCATCAAATTCACATGTTAGCATTTATCTGCTGCTTCAAATAATATTTGTAAAATGTTATTTTATAAATTTTCATTGCTGTTGTACATATGACAATGTAGTCTCCATATGTGTGCTATCTATCTATCTATCTATCTATCTATCTATCTATCTATCTATCTATCTCTGTCTACCATCTATCTATCTTTCTATTTATCTATCTATTCATCTATCATCTGTCATATATCTATATCTTCCTATTATCTATCTATCTATCTATCTATCTATCTATCTATCTATCTATCTATCATCTATCATCATCTATCTATCCATGCTGTGCCTATTTATCTATAATATATAAATATATACATATATAAACATATTTTATTAGAGAGAACCAGTATAATATACATATAATAATATTCCAACTTTTCAAATTTTGTTTTAAAAAAAAACATTATTTTATTTTACATAGCCTTGCTTTCTCTATCTGAGGCATGTTTAATATAACACTTTTTTGGATGTAAAATCTCAGACAGAGTGAGAAGCAATATGGCAAAGAGCACAAGTAGCTCTAAAGAGGTCGTTCAGTGAGTCAGCTGCATATTAATAAAAAGTTGGGAGTGGTGGCTTAGCCTTGTGGGCTGCAACCGGAAGGCAGCAGGGATGGAATGCATCAGCTTTCCCCACCACACATTCAGTAGTCAAAATTCTCATAAGTGACTTCCTTTCTTCATGCTTACAGAAGGACAGTCCCTAAGGAATCCAAGTTATGTACCCACTTCACCTGTTGTGTAGAGGATGCACTGGCCAGTGAAGTGGTGCTTTAGTGTATCTAGAGTGTCCCACAAGCCTGTGAGCCAGCAGATATTTTCTAACCTTTGGGCTTGAATAAACCCAAGGTTTATTAATTGTGGCCCAGGCAAAGACCCACTAAAAGAAAACACAGGCAGCAGGTTAAAGATGATGCCAGATTTTGCTGTAAGCATCATTCTGGTGGAATAGCGAGGTACTAGTGAATGCCCCACACTGAAATGCCAATAGACTGGGTTTCAGTGAAGAGTAAAACAACCAAAGATCCTTAGGTTTCATCAATGAGGCATGCCCATATCAGTAAGGGTATGTATGGCTGCCATAAAGCTGTCCCAGAAAAATCTCACAGACCAATGGCGACAACTACTGTGCCGTGAATGCTTCCTTACCACAGGGCTGAAAAGTTAGGTCAGTGTCAGTCTCAGGGTCATGGTGGGGCTGGAAAGTTGTCGGTGTTTCATATGCTGTGTGGAAGAATGAATATTAACAATGAAGGAGTGGTCTAGATAACTGGGGCCTTACTTCCACCGCTTGTTTCTAGGATGCCGTTAAAGAAGACAAGGAAGTCGCTTTCTACAGTTTCCAGAGTTCAGAGGTTAGTCAACTAACCCCTCCCTCTCTGGATATATGTGTGCTTTCACTTGTGTGTGTCTGTGTCTGTGTGCACATGAGTGGGCAGACTTGCATGAAGTCAGAGAGAGCCTTGGGTGTCATCTTTCTCATGCAAGTTCTGGGATTAATCTCAGTTCTTCATGCTTGTGAATTATGACAACAGCCCTTGAAACTTAAATAGAAAAACAAATTGTTTTTGGTTGACAAGATTCACCATGTTGGTAAATATCATAAAATAAAGACAACTTTAATTAAAGCTCATATAATAATGCTTTGTGATGTAAAATATTTCCAGTCACTGTGGAGTTTCTAAACACCAGCAATGCTAAGTTGGGATGACCAGAGCTATTGTCACAAAAGTGACATTGTTTGGGAAGGAAGTCATCTCTTTCCAGAGTGATTATTTAGAGAGCCTGAGAGAGCTCTTATTCTTATTTGCATGTGTGGGGAGCCAGGAAAGTCATGACTAAATGTGGAAAGAACCAATACAGTCCTGAGTTGGTATGAATTGGTTGGTATGAATTGGTTGGCATAGGGATGGCCATGTCAAGGCTCCCAGCTCCTTGAACCTATGGGAGTGGCAAAGCCTTCCTCTGGTACAAGTACTGAGTGTTCAGGATGATTGACCAGTGTGTGTAAAGTCTAGCAAATGCAGGTTCCTCCTCTAGGATGACTGAAACCTGGAACTGTCTACAGTGTATTATTGATGATAGCTGATCACTCCCTTGTGTCGTATATAATCAATGCTGAGGTTCCTAGTTGCTTGCATAATCCATGCTGTCCCATTGAAGTGAGCAGAGCCCACCCAATCCTGGCCTTTCTGTATATGTGTCTGTGTGTCCTGGGTGTCTTTCCTTTCTTCATTTTCTTGCCACCCTCTTCAGGTTTCCAGGACTAAGCTGTGTGTGATGTGGTGTGAATGGAATTCTTTGATGGGTTATTGCATGCTAATAATTATCTTCCCTCCCTATTTTTGCTGCCATAAAACTAATTAGTTGAAATTTTCTTTTACTCACTCATTCAACAAATACGATTTTGAGAACAAATATGGTTTTATGATAAGAGGACACAACTGTAACAAGTTAGGACTGTCTATGACAAGGAGCTTACAGGTAAAGGAAAAGCAGCGTTTATAAAACTGAATGGCAGGCACAGGATGTGTGTCAAAACTCACACTCACTAAATCAGGTACCCAAATAGATTTTGTAGTCCAGGAATGTTTCCAATAGAAAAAATATCATCTAGGATCATCTCATAGGATGTGTGGGGTTTGTAGGGTAACTGGTGCTGGAGAGGTAAGAATATTAAGGAGTCTCAATACATTTTGTCTGAATTATATCTGAAAGTCAAACTTGGCCAACCTCAATGTTGTCATCTAGGGTATTTAGCATTTTGGAGACTTACATTTTTACTTCTGGCCATACATTACCTGAACCCAAGTCTTAGTATCCCTACAGTTCCAGAGGGAGGTATAGGATGGGAAGATTTAGATGACTGGTAAAGTCTTTTATTCTACAGTAAGGAACCAAGCACAGTTGTAAAAGTTAATATCCAGTTAGTGAATCACGTCTTTCTTGTGGGAGTCAGTTTCCTCCCTTCCACCATGGGGCTGCTGGGGATTGGACTCAGATTGTCAGGTTTGATGCAAGGCACCTTTTTCCACTAAACTGCATTTTCCATGAATACCCTAAGCTAGAACTTTAAAAAACAAACTTATATAATGTGTATTATCTTCTCGTTTGTTATGAGTTTAGAAGACAATATAAATTCCCCCTTTTTTAGCTAAAGAAGAGAAGCATATTGAATCTTAGAATCATGGATAGAAGAACCACTGAGCACTGCAGATATATATCTCATCAACACAAAATGAATGTTATGTAAATGCTGGTGACATTGAGCTTCTGAAATCTCCTACGCTCTTTGTTCCTAAAGCAGACCTTGGTCTACCACAAATGATACCCTAAGCCCAAAGAAGTGCTTCTCTGACTTCCTTGGAACTTGATAAGGGTCCTGTAGTTTTTTAAATAATGAAAATGAATGGCCAGGAATCAAGATAAGATCTCTGTCTCTCTTTCTCTCTCTGTGTGGAGGGGTATATGCAAAACAAGACAGAATTTTTTCAAAATAAGGGTAGTGAAGAAAAAGCAAATGTGAGGATTAAGCATGTGAGATTAAATCTGCAAGTGCCATATTGCAAGGATATTTATTGCCAATCTTATGTGATTATATTAATAACGTTAAGAGCAATGTGTTTTACACATTTAATTCCTGATGGTATCTGCTATCCTCATTCCATTGGTACTTTTTGATCGAATGGTTCATTCAGCTGAATTCTGTAGGAACTTTTCTGGCTTTGTAGGTCAACGAGTTCCCCTAAAAGCTTCGAGGATGTTTATTCCTTCTGTGTGCCTGGAAGCACCTCGAATTGTCCTGACAGTCACATGAAGTGGCTTGTTTAATTCACAATAGTGTATTTATATTGCTTCCAACCTCCACAATTCCCTGCATGTCTCCGTACAGCACACTCTTGCTTTTCTTAAAAATCTTTCTCATTAGGTAGATTGCAAAAGCCAACACCAAATGCCAAATCCAAGTTTGTTACACAAGCAGTTTGGAAGGTCAGAATGATCTCCACATAACGCATACCAGAAGTTAGCTCAAATTTTAATTTTCCCAAAAGACTTTTCTTATGAAACCTAGTTTTGTGTCTCCCTGTGCTGTTCCCTGATGGTCTGCTTTTATATTTCAAAATGTGACCAGAAACAATGTATTTTAGAAAAATCAGTGCATTTGAGTTTTCTTTGAAATCTCGTGGAATTTTGTAAATGTTTCTTCCTAGAAGGGTATTTTGCAAAGCATGAGGGTTGCTGTTGAAAGACCTTGGTTTGAACTGGAAATAAAATTAGGGATTTCTCAATCCAATCTTGTACACTGGGGAGAAGAAAGCTCGTAGAACTGAAATGTCCTGTTTAAGGTCACAGGTCACAGGCTTGCCAAAGGTCACAGGCTTCTGTCACTAACAGCTCTGTCTCTTCAGTTCTGTGCATCACGCAGCAGCTCACAAAGCCGTAATTTATCTCTTCTGATACTATGACCACTTGAGGAAGAAACACAGATTATTATCCATCACTTCTGCTTTTTCCTTTTTTGAAAAAGGGAAGAAATGGAGACCCGGAAAAGGTCACATTACCTAGCTGAGTTATGTCGTTCATTTATCTCTCAAATAGTAATTGAAGTCCTGTGTCTGTTAAGCATTGTTCTAGTTTTGGTTTACAAATGGACCGAGGTGTTATTCTCATTGCATCAGAATGAATGAACGAGAAGACACTGTGAACACTAACAGCAAACTGAGCAAGCTTGCTTTCTTGCCTCCAATCCGATGCTGTGCTTTTTCCTACATCTTTGTTAATCAATTAAAATAGATGAGTTTTCTGATGGGTTCATTAATTCTCCTTTACTGTCAGGAGATAAACCTTTTAAAGAATTTAGCCTGCAAAGAAGGCAGAGCATTTTTAAATGCAACAATAAAAAGAGGGCTTCAGAGAGTTATATAATTTTATGTGCTCGGGGGAATAGGGGGAAGCAGGAGTGTATCTTCCTCTCCTTTCCAGCTTTGAGATTTATGATTGGCATGTTACAATAATAATGATCAAATGTTGCTATAAGATATATTTATGCTCAATTCCATGGCTACCATGTGATAGCCTTAACTTGTGAGATGTAGAAAAGTTCTTACCAAAAACTTCAGAAGCTCTTGTAATCCACAAGGAGGTACTGAGGAGACAGAAAAACAAAATTGAAGGAACCTGCTGTCCAATCTGTTTCATTAAATATGAAAATTAAAACGTCTTACAAAATACCTTCTCTTCCTCTCGCCTCCCAACAAACAAAAGCTTTGGTAGGCAGCCTGAAATTGCTCATCAAGGGAAAAGATCAGACTCGGTTCTAAATGGCCTCTTCTGAATGAAGCAATTAATGCTAAAAGGAACATGTTGTCTCCTCGGCATTTGTAAGGTATGACATTCATTGTGCTTGCTGGCACTTGATCAAGCATCTCCTTGGCCAAAGCAAGGAGGAAAATGGCTAGCCGCATAGGCTATTGACCTTGGCTAATCAGCAGAATTTGGCAGCTTCACTGCACAAGGGGTTTTGTGGACTGGGAACACCATCTCCCAGGCTGACATCTCATTTTGTAGAACAGGGATGCCATCCTGTGATTGTTTAGGTTTTGAAATTCATTAGAATAACACAGTTCAGCACTGCCTTGACTTGTGTAGGTTCATTCTGATTATTCTACCCTTTCCCCAGAATATTAACCTCTCAAAGATACCACTCACTCACCAACTTGAAATACTCATTAATACATGGGCTAACATGTGCTTTCACACTGGAGACAGTGTAGGAAGGCTCTGTAATGGATACAGGGATGAAGAGACAAAAGACTGTGTTTAAAAAGGTTCATTGGGGAATGTGGAGATATTCCTGATGACAGCATACATGGAGGTTTAGAAGAAAGGTACTTCTAGTGTGCAGTGTGAGCTGGAAGAGGTTTTAAACTTTTCTTGTATGGAGACATAGAGAAGCAATATACATACTGTACTGTCTGGGCCCTAAGGGTGTGGAGGACAGGAGACAAGGCTAGAGACTGGATTATCCTGTTTCCCAACTCTCCTTGAGTTAAGAACAGTCTCTCTTGTTTTTTTTTTCCTTTTTTTTTTATTTGATATATTTTTTATTTACATTTCAAATGATTTCCCCACTCCCAAAGAGTCCCCCAAGCTCCCTTCTTTCCCCCTGTCCTCCCACCCACCCCTTCCCACTTCCCCGTTCTGGTTTTGCTGAATACTGTTTCATTGAGTCTTTCCAGAACAAGGGGCCACTCTTCCTTTCTTCTTGTACCTCATTTGATGTGTGGATTATGTTTTGGGTAATCTAGGTTTCTAGGTTAATATCCACTTATTAGTGAGTGCATATCATGATTCATCTTTTGAGTCTGGGTTACCTCACTTAGTATGATGTTCTCTAGCTCCATCCATTTACCTAAGAATTTCATGAATTCGTTGTTTCTAATGGCTGAATAGTACTCCATTGTGTAGATATACCACATTTTTTGCATCCACTCTTCTGTTGAGGGATACCTGGGTTCTTTCCAACACCTGGCAATTATAAATAGGGCTGCTATGAACATAGTAGAGCATGTATCCTTATTACATGGTGGGGAATCCTCTGGGTATATGCCCAGGAGTGGTATGGCAGGATCTTCTGGAAGTGAGGTGCCCAGTTTTCGGAGGAACCGCCAGACTGATTTCCAGAGTGGTTGTACCAATTTGCAACCCCACCAGCAGTGGAGGAGTGTTCCTCTTTGTCCACACCCTCTCCAACACCTGCTATCTCCTGAATTTTTAATCTTAGCCATTCTGACCAGTGTAAGGTGAAATCTCAGGGTTGTTTTGATTTGCATTTCCTTAATGACTAATGATGTTGAGCATTTTTTAAGATGCTTCTCCGCCATCCGAAGTTCTTCAGGTGTGAATTCTTTGTTTAACTCTGTACCCCATTTTTTAATAGGGTTGTTTGGTTTTCTGGAATCTAATTTCTTGAGTTCTTTATATATATTGGATATTAGCCCTCTATCTGATGCAGGATTGGTGAAGATCTTTTCCCAATTTGTTGGTTGCCGATTTGTCCTCTTGATGGTGTCCTTTGCCTTACAGAAACTTTGTAATTTTATGAGGTCCCATTTGTCAATTCTTGCTCTTAGAGCATACACTATTGGTGTTCTGTTCAGAAACTTTCTCCCTGTACCGATGTCCTCAAGGGTCTTCCCCAGTTTCTTTTCTATTAGCTTCAGAGTGTCTGGCTTTATGTGGAGGTCCTTGATCCATTTGGATTTGAGCTTAGTACCAGGAGACAAGGATGGATCAATTCGCATTTTTCTGCATGCTGACCTCCAGTTGAACCAGCACCATTTGTTGAAAAGGCTATCTTTTTTCCATTGGATGTTTTCAGCCTCTTTGTCGAGGATCAAGTGGCCATAGATGTGTGGGTTCATTTCTGGATCTTCAATCCTGTTCCATTGATCCTCCTGCCTGTCACTGTACCAATACCATGCAGTTTTTTAACACTACTGCTCTGTAGTATTGCTTGAGGTCAGGGATACTGATTCCCCCAGAATTTCTTTTGTTGCTGAGAATAGTTTTAGCTATCCTGGGTTTTTTGTTATTCCAGATGAATTTGATAATTGCTCTTTCTAACTCTGTGAAGAATTGAGTTGGGATTTTGATGGGTATTGCATTGAATCTGTAGATTACTTTTGGCAAAATGGCCATTTTAACTATATTGATTCTACCGATCCATGAGCATGGGAGGTTTTCCCATTTTTTGAGGTCTTCTTCCATTTCCTTCTTCAGAGTCTTGAAGTTCTTGTCATACAGATCTTTCACATGTTTGGTAAGAGTCACCCCAAGATACTTTATACTATTTGTGGCTATTGTGAAGGGGGTCATTTCCCTAATTTCTTTCTCAGCCTGCTTATCCTTTGAGTATAGGAAGGCCACTGATTTGCTTGAGTTGATTTTATAACCTGCCACTTTGCTGAAGTTGTTTATCAGCTGTAGGAGCTCTCTAGTGGAGTTTTTTGGGTCACTTAGGTAGACTAACATGTCGTCTGCAAATAATGATAGTTTGACTTCTTCCTTTCCAATTTGTATCCCTTTGACCTCCTTATGTTGTCGAATTGCCCGAGCTAGTACCTCAAGTACAATATTGAAAAGATAAGGAGAAAGGGGGCAGCCTTGTCTGGTCCCTGATTTCAGTGGGATTGCTTCAAGTTTCTCTCCATTTAGTTTGATGCTGGCTACCGGTTGGCTGTATATTGCTTTTACTATGTTTAGGTATGGGCCTTGAATTCCTGTTCTCTCTAAGACTTTAAGCATGAAAGGATGCTGAATTTTGTCAAATGCTTTTTCAGCATCCAATGAAATGACCATGTGGTTTTGTTCTTTGAGTTTGTTTATGTAGTGGATTGCATTGATGGATTTCCATATATTGAACCAACCCTGCATTCCCGGGATAAAGCCTACTTGATCATGGTGGATGATCGTTTTGATGTGTTCTTGGATTCGGTTGGCAAGAATTTTATTGAGTATTTTTGCATCGATGTTCATAAGGGAAATTGGTCTGAAGTTCTCTTTCTTTGTTGGATCTTTGTGTGGTTTTGGTATCAGCGTAATTGTGGCTTCGTAGAAGGAATTGGGTAGTGTTCCTTCTGTTTCTATTTTGTGGAATAATTTGAATAGTATTGGTGTTAACTCTTCTTTGAAGGTCTGATAGAATTCTGCACTGAAACCATCTGATCCTGTGCTTTTTTTGGTTGGAAGACTTTCTATGACTCCTTCAATTTCTTTAAGCATTATGGGACTGTTTAGATGATCTATTTGGTCCTGATTTAATTTTGGTATTTGGTATCTGTCAAGGAAATTGTCCATTTCCTCCAGGTTCTCCAGTTGTGTTGAGTACAGGCTCTTGTAGTAGGATCTGATGATTTTTTGGATATCCTCAGTTTCTGTTGTTATATCTCCCTTTTCATTTCTAAGTTTGTTAATTTGGATACCTTCTCTGTGCCCTTTGGTCAGTCTGGCTAAGGGTTTATGTATCTTGTTGATTTTCTCAAAGAACCAGCTCCTGGTTTTGTTGATTCTTTGTATGGTTCTCTTTGTTTCTACTTGATTGATTTCAGCCCTGAGTTTGATGATTTCCTGCCTTCTACTCCTCCTGGGTGAAATAGCTTCTTTTTGTTCCAGGGCTTTCAGGTGTGTCATTAAGCTGGTAATGTAAGCTCTCTCCATTTTCTTTTTGGAGGCACTCAGGGCTATGAGTTTTCCTCTTAGCACTGCTTTCATTGTATCCCATAGATTTGGGTATGTTGTGTCTTCATTTTCATTGTGTTCTAAAAAGTCTTTAATTTCTTTCTTTATTTCTTCCTTGACCAATGTATCATTGAGTAGAATATTATTCAGTTTCCACGTGTATGTGGGTTTTCTGTTGTTTTTGTTGCTATTGAAGACCACTTTTACTCCATAGTGATCTGATAGGAGACATGGGATTAGTTCGATCTTCTTATATTTGTTGAGGTCTGTCTTGTGACCAATTATATGGTCGATTTTGGAGAAGGTACCATGAGGTGCTGAGAAAAAGGTATATTCTTTTGCTTTAGGATAGAATGTTCTATATATATCTGTTAAATCTAATTGGTCCAAAGCTTCAATTAATTTCATTATGTCCCTGTTTAGTTTCTGTTTTCCTGATCGGTCCATTGAAGAAAGTGCAGTGTTGAAGTCACCCACAATTATTGTGTTAGGTGCAATGTGTGCTTTGAGCTTTAATAAAGTTTCTTTTACGAATGAGGGTGCCCTTGCATTTGGAGCATAGATGTTCAGGATTGAGAGTTCTTCTTGTTGTATTTTTCCTTTGACCAGCAAGAAGTGTCCCTCCGGGTCTCTTTTGATGACTTTGGGTTGAAAGTCAATTTTATCTGATATTAAAATGGCTACTCCAGCTTGTTTCCTGAGACCATTTGCTCGTAAAATTGTCTTCCAACCTTTTACTCTAAGGTAGTGTATGTCTTTGACCCTTAGGTGTGTTTCCTGTAAGCAGCAAAATGTAGGGTCCTGTTTACGTATCCAGTCAGTCTATGTCTTTTTATTGGGGCATTGAGTCCATTGATGTTAAGAGATATTAAGGAATAGTGATTGTTACTTCCTGTCATTTTTGACGTTATTTTTTAAATTTGATTGCTTAACTTCTTTTGGGTTTGATGAAAGGTTACTTTCTTGCTTTTTCCAGGGTGAAGTTTCCCTCCTTGTATTGGTGTTTTCCTCCTATTATCCTTTGTAGGGCTGGGTTTGTGGATAGATATTGGGTAAACTTGGTTTTGTCATGAAATATCTTAGTTTCTCCATCTATGGTGATTGAGAGTTTTGCTGGATATAGTAGTTTTGGTTGGCATTTGTGTTCTCTTAGAGTCTGCATGAGATCTGCCCAGGACCTTCTAGCCTTCATAGTCTCAGGTGAAAAGTCTGCTGTGATTCTGATAGGTCTTCCTTTATATGTTACTTGGCCTTTTTCTCTTACTGCCTTTAATATTCTTTCTTTGTTTAGTACATTTGGTGTTTTGATTATTATGTGACGGGAAGTATTTCTGTTCTGGTCCAGTCTGTTTGGAGTTCTGTAGGCTACTTGTATATTCATGGGCATCTCTCTCTTTAGGTTAGGGAAGTTTTCTTCCATAATTTTATTGAAGATATTTGCTGGCCCTTTAAGCTGTAAATCTTCACTCTCATCTATGCCTATAATCCTTAGATTTGGTCTTCTCATTGTGTCCTGGATTTCCTGGCTATTTTGGGTTACAAGCTTTTTGCTTTTTGCATTTTCTTTAACTGTTGAGTCCATGGTTTCTATGGTATCTTCAGCGTCTGAGATTCTTTCTTCTATCTCTTGTATTCTGTTGTTGATATTTGCATCTATGTCCACTGATTTCTTCCCAAGGCTTTCTATCTCCAAAGTTGTCTCCCTTTGAGTTTTCTTAGTTGTTTCTACTTCTGATTTTAGATCCTGGATTGTTTTGCTTAGCTCCTTCACTTGCTTGTTTGTGCTTTCCTATAATTCTTTAAGAGATTTTTGTGTTTCCTCTTTCATGACCGCAGCCTGTTGACCAAAGTTCTCCTGTATTTCTTTAAGTGTTTTTTGTGTTTCCTCCTTATTGGCTTTTGTATTCTCCTGGATTTCTTTCAATGATTTTTGTGTTTCCCTTGCAAGGGCTTCTAACTTTTGATCCATTTTCTCCTGAATTTCTTTAAGTATGTCCTTCATGTGTTCCTGTACCAGCATCATGACCAGTGATTTTAAATCCAAATCTTGTTTTACTGGTGTGATGGGGTATCCAGGACATGCTGGTAAGGGAGAATTGGGTTCAGATGTTGCCATATTGCCTTGATTTCTGTTAGTGACGTTCCTGCGTCTGCCTTTTGCCATCTAGTTCTTTCTGGTGTTAGTTGGTGTTGTCAATGCTGGACTCACCAGTGCAAGCTGCCCCTTCCCAGGTGGCCTCTGGTGCACAGCTTACCTCCTGCACTGCCTGGAGACAGGATGTTGTTGTCCAGGCTGTTTAGACCCTGAAGCAGACACCTGAAGGCTCCTGCTGGGGCCCGCTGGATTCACTGGAGCACACCAACTTCTCCCTGCTGGCTGCTTGGAAGCCCCACCTGCCTCTTTCAGGACTTAGGAGATGTGGTGTTGCTGCTCAGGCTGATCTGGATCCGGAAGCGTAGAGGCTACTGCCAAAGGCCTCAGGACCGAAACCTAGGCTCTCTCCCGCTGGCTGCCCTGAAGCACCACCTGCCTCCTTCAGGACCTGGAGATGTGGCACTGCTCCTCAGGCCGATCTGGATCCGGAAGAGGAGTGGTCGGAGAGCTATCGCCAGAGGCCTCAGGCCCGAAGCCCAAGCTGGAAAGAGCTGTGCTGTGAGCTCCCAGACTGCCTCTGGGCGCACACCAGGTCCCCTGCACCTCCTGGAGACCAAGCGCTGAGGCCCAGGCTGTTCAGATCCCAAAGCAGGTGCCTGAAGGCTCCCGCTGGGGCCTGGTGGATTCACCGGAGCACACTGACCTCTCCCGCTGGCCGCCCGGAAGCACCACCTGCCTCCTTCAGTACCTGGAGATGTGGCACTGCTCCTCAGGCCGATCTGGATCTGCGAACAGTCTGTCTTGTAAAATGCATTCATTTAATTTTTCTATGTGCCATGTCTGTCGTCTAGTTCTTATTTTTTTTTTTTTGACCTGTTGAATGCTGTAATACTTTTGGCAGCAGAAGGCAATATCATCCTTTTGCATATCAGAAATGTCTTCCATGGAGTTACATCATTTCACAGCAGTTCTAAAATTAGTGTTTTATATCTCTTCCCCCATGACACCAAACCTTGGAAGCCTTTTTCCATTCAGTGCTGTAAGGCCAGCAATGGGCATGGGATTAGAGAGCTGCTTCTTGAATTCATAAATCATGGCAGAGACTAAGCCTGCCCTTGTAAAGAATGGGGCACGTTAAGGAAACGTCACTCCTTCTTTTATTAGCTTGAAAATGAAATAATCAGAATAATGGTAGACCTTGTAATAAGAGTCTTAGTAGAAGGAAGGTGTGGCCTAGTATGGAGGAAGTGTGTTACTGGGGGATGGGCTTGGAGATCTTCCTCCTAGATGCCTGAGCATGCTCAGTCTGTTTCTGGCTTTCCTTTGGATAAAGATGCAGATCCCTCATCTCCTCCTGCACTATGCCTGCCTGGATGCTGCCATGTTTCTGCCTTAGTGACAATGGACTGAACCTCTGAACCTGTAAGCCAGCCCCAAATAAATGCTGTCTGTTACAAAAAAAAAAAAAAAAAAAAAAAAAGAATCTTAGTAATTCACTTTAACATTCACTACCATCTTTAAGTTCCTGTCCTGTCCACTTTGAATCTTTACTAATATTTTTTGTTTTTCACTCTTGTATACAGTAATGGGTTTTATTCATTCAATTAATTTATAGGCAACCACCTAATGAGATGCAATGGGCGGTATTTCCTACCCTTTTCGATATTTCCTTCAGGATGATGTGGCATAAGGAAGAGTATCCTGTGCTGTGAGCTCACAGGTTGGGGTTCAGTTCTAAGCGAGCCATGTAACATGGGTCTTGGTGTCAGTTTGCTTAGGTGTCAAGTAAGGATAATAGTTCCAGTTGACCTCACTGTTGTATTTTGGGGGATCAAAAGAAATCGACTCATTGAAATTGTATGTTGAACTGTAAAATTCCACATAAACAAAGGTGCTTATTATTCCCTGAGCCTTGGGCCTGTGAGACCATAAGATCTTCTTCCAGGCTTGTTTGTTTATACTTGGCTAATTCCTCCTCCCCTCTCTACCCCTTAAGAGGTTCACAAAGGTATGGGATTGGCAAGGAAATAAAAAGGTGCAGCTTTCATGTAAACAATTCCCCCATATTTACTCTTTGGTCTTTCTATTTATGTGTTTCCTTAGTCACAAGACCCAAATGAGGGAATACCACTAAAACCATTGTGAGGAACCTGGGAGCTCAAGGTCTTCAGATCTCATACAGGGGCATTCTTCTGGGCAAACTTTCATTACAGCATTTATAGTCATGATCAGTTTTATTACGTGCTCAGAAAATGATGTCATGGGCCTTTAACTTCTCTATTTCTACTCAGAAATTTTGTTTTATTTTTAAATATCCTTAATGATCAAATCACCCTGATGGCATCCCACCTCTATTGTCTCAAATCAGATCGACTTTCCTGACAAAGTGCAAGGTGGATTTCTCTCTGCCAGCATTTCTCACTGTGGCATTGCTGATGCCCGAAAGAGAGTTGGCTGTTTCCCTTGGTTCATAGCATCATTATACATAATACAAATTCTAGAAGCAGGGCTTTGCTGGCAGTTTTGTTTTGCAGAATGATGCATGGGACAGAGAGAAGTCCATTTTGGGCTAGGAGTTGCTGACACTGGGAAAACTCTTTGTTCCAGATATAATAAGTCAATTTGACTCAGACAGCATGTGAAGAGTGGAGCTAGACTTGTGGAAAGCAACATGGCCTGATAGTATTGGAAACATGAGGTTTTCCCACAGAAGGTGAAAGTTGTGCTTCTGGGCTTAATAGAAGAAATTTGGTCAAGTCAGAGAAGAGGCAAAGCTCCTAGCTGTCCCTTTCTACCTGTTCTCTGGAGGAGAAGAAGGCTGATCACTGGTTATTATAGAAGAGAACATATCAATACCATTCTCTGTTTAAGAGAACTAAATAGAAAGTTTTTGTGTAGCTGATATTTCTTTTGAATCTATAACACTTTCACAGTGAGAAGTGTGCAAACAGCCATTCTAGAAGCATCCATGTACTAGACTTTGATTTTCATTATTTTCTAGTGAATTTGCTAAATTACTGAATTTGCTTAACTCAGTGAGCTTTGTTGTCCTCATCTATCACATAGAAGCTGAAATACCAGAATTACAGACAGATGAGGGCTTAAACACACATGTGAAGTACTCCATGCTTGGTACCTGGAGTATGATATGCTCCCTGGACCTTGATGTTATTGGGTATTGTTTGGTTCCTGACATTGACACAGAAAATGGAAGTATGTTATTACACTGGATACAAGGGATCTGAAGTCTAAATATATATTAGAGACTCACACCCAACAGGAATATTCTCTTATATGTTTAGAGCCTGTAACTTCTAGCATAAAATTGCATCTTGAATTTGACCCAAAGGGATATCTCCTCGTACATTTCATGCTGTTGACATTGGAATGTTAGGTGATTCTGATTCTGCAAATTACTCAGCTCACAAATCATACTCTCTAGAAGACCTCTTACATATCTCTGAAGTAAGGTGATGAGATGTGGGAATCTCAAACAAAACAGAGGGAAGATTGCCATGGAAAGTGTTTATAGTAAATGCAGAAGATGTGGGCGCCACAAACCCATGTCTGACATTCCCTTCCATTAGAAGGAAACCAGGGACCTAGAGGTCAGGATGTGAGAACAGGAGAAATTGGAGAGGTCATTTGGACAAATACACAGGAGAGCAACCAGAAGGTCCCGACATAACTTGGATTCTCACTACAACTATATACTGTCTGAAGTGGACTATGGCATTGCTCAATCTGACCATGGAGCTGGGTCTTTTATTGCCTGGTTAGGAAACATCACTTTTACTGATTGTTATTGTACAAAGATTTGCCATGAACACATAAAATCATTGATCTCAAAACCAAAAAGCAGACAAAATACTGATCATCATGTTTATAATCCCAAAGAAAAGAGGCTGGTTCTTTAAAAACAACGTGAAGATTAAGAGAAAATCCAGCTCTCCTCTAGTTACGGAACCTGAGGAGAGGAGCTCTTTGTGTAGAACCAAGACAGTCAGATGCTGTAGAAGAGGAAAGATAGAATGTGCACCCGGAGAGTGAATACCCTGCTCATAATCCATGGGACTATGGATATCCCAACACAAAATTAGAAACTTACTTAAAACATGTGGAAAAAAATTTGTAACTGAAAAAATTTGATGTGGTTCTTGAGGGTGAACTTTGTAAATGTTAATAATATTGCATCATGATTATGCAAAATAAGACCACACTGTGTTCTCACTATTTGCAGGTATATGCACCTTCAATTTTACCTAGCCTGGCTATGATTCAGCAGAGGAGAACTGGCATGATCTTGAGGGCCATGTACTTGTGTCCTTGGGAGAAGCAAAATATTTGTCAGTAACATTTGCTTCACAGCCATGCTTTGTTTAGAGCATTGCTTTCAGGACTGCCTGTATTTGTGAGAATGAAGCAACTTAGAGTAAAACTGAGCTGCCAATCCCAGTGAGTCCCATATGAATCTGCTGAGAACCGTAGCTTGACTGAAGTCTACACTGAAGTTTTAATTTTTCAAATGTGATATCAAATGCCTCACTAATTTTGTGTTGTCCTCTTTTGCTTTTGCTATTCACAATGAAAATATGTAAATATCAGTGAAGCTTTAGTGCTTTGATAAAGTCATTTCATTTATGAATTTTCACAAACTTAGAACCTGCTCAATGATTTCAGAACACTCTCTGAACAGATTCTGTATCTGAGGACATTTAGCTTATCAGTACTGGCAGACATCATAAAAGTTATATTTTATATAGACATATTAATTAATTAAATTTTTGATCAACATATTTTGTTAGTTTTTGTGTATTGAATGAATGTTCCTACTAGTTGTTGTCCAGTGTATTCAAGAGAGGCCAAAAGTTAGGATCTTGTATCCTGGAGATCATTTCCTCATAAGAAAGGGAGAGTGTATATTATTTGTGTTTCTTCAGCTTCAGAATTTCTCTGGGTAAGTGATGCTGTGCTAGTGTAAGTGAACCCACAGTGGTTCAGTCTTTTCTCTTCTCTCATCCATCCTCATAAGCTACAGCACAGGATGGAAGGGCAAGCAGGCACACTCACTAGGACCATCCTATGAGTTGCAGTAGCTTTTATCTCACAAAGCGAATATCGCCTGAGCACTTACTTGTGTCATTGGGATGTTGTGAGATTTTGTTCATGAAAATGTCATAAAAATTTAAAGTGTATCATGCAAAATTGCAGTTGAGAGAGAGGAAGAAAATTCCCAAGGAGTCATGCATTCTTGGTGCATTGTATTCATTGAAGTTATGTGGTTGACTAATCTTTGAGCATCACTCTGGAAGATCAGCTACCATGGTGTCTGAATGGAACCCTGTGCTGGAGTCCTTGGTCTTGTATGAGGACATACTGAAGAGAGAGGGAGGAGGTTGTCTTATAGGATGGAATGTTAGAAAGTTTTCAGATTTGGTAAGTTAAACTACTATACATCCCATTAAACATAAATTCAAGTTAAAATTACTATATCTCTTAAAATTAGTATGCCTTAACTAACTATATTTTATTGTAAATTCAAATTGACCTGAGTCTTCTATATTTTACTTGGTAGCCAAGGGTATATGGGACAGGACAGGCAAACAAATTATATTTTGAAAAATAACTGGTAGCTTTCACGGTGCCTCCACATTCCTTGCCTTATTTCGCAGTGACCCTGTGATAGAAGTACTGTTCTCAGCTGTAGAACAGATGAGATGTGAAGTGAGAGTTGTCATGGGACTTACTTTAGGATGTGATGAGTGTTACTGTTGGCACCAAAGCACAGTTATTATTTAAATTTCTTATTTTGAAATTTGATAGCTTTACATTTGCTATATACATTGCAGAGAGCAAGCACTGGCATGACCTTCTTTGGCTTCTCCTAATGTTAGCTTCTTGTACCTTACATACTCATAGAACAATGGTAGAGCTAAGAAATCGGTCTCATAAACTAAGGCTAACTGCAGTTCACACATCATTCCTATTTCATCAAGTATTAGACAAACACTCTTTCCTTCCCATTCAGCCTTGTGTGCTGTCTTTTATTTCCCTATCTCTTGCTACAGGAAGCACTTCCAACATTTCATCCTATTTCTCCATTATGATGAAGACCGAGAAGTCCTTCAGCAGAATGTCATCCAACTTGGCTTGCTTCCTGCTCTCTCATGTTTATGTTAAAGGTTTTGTGAAGGACATGAGATCTGTCCTTCTCCGGATATGTGTTGATGTCTAATGGTGTTATTAATCTTAATGGCCTGGTTAGGATGCCTTTCACTGGATTTTGTCACTGTAAATTACTCTCTTCCCCTTTTGTTTGATAAAATGTTTTAGATGAGACAATGAGGGTACAGAAATGTCTTGGTTTTGCATAAACCTTTATTCTTCAAGTACTTAGATCCTCAGATACGATAAAAGTTTAGTTTCAAGTGATCTTGTTCAACTCCATTATTATTATTCCTGTGTCAATTTTATTTTCCATTTTTTTCTGAGATCATCAACTGGAATTTTTTTTTTTTTTTTTTGGTCTGAAGAAACCATTGCTTTAGTCCTTATTTAAGCTAAGTTATTTTAATTCCAAGTCTTTTGTTCTCTGACCAACACACATATGAAGGGGCATTCTATCTACAATAAAGCTATGACTGTGTCAAGTCTCTGAAGGGAAGCAATGAAGATAACACACTTCTCTGGTATTGACTCAACGCTTGCTCCTCTATGGGGGCATTCTGGACAAGAGAGCTCTTCAAATGATTCCAGAAGACCAAGAAGTCAAAGAGAAACATTGGGGGTACTCATTATGAGAATCATAGTAAAACTTTTCAACTAAATTTGAACCGATAATGACTCCATTGTAGAGTGTTGCTGTGTGATGTGCCATGATGCATGCCTGGGCCCCTTGTAGCACTCTCATGTGTTGCGTAAAGCACCCCCAATTAGATGATCACAGTGAACATGTGGCCCATGTAGAGTTTGAGTTTACAGCCCTTTTTCTTGGGATGAACAGAGAGGAGAAGGGGCTGGTTCAAGATTCTCTCTCTCTCTCTCTCTCTCTCTCTCTCTCTCTCTTTCTCTCTCTCTCTCTCTCTCTCTCTCTACTGTTTGAAGGACCTGTGATTCTTTCTCATCTGAGAGCAACTATGAGGTTTCAGTGAATTTAAATGTTGCCCCTTGTTATTCACATGATGATTAACATGTATATAGGCATTTCATCCAAACTGCAGTCTGGGTTCTCACTTTTTTTTTAACTACTTCAAATAATCCTGGTTACCCAAATATCATTAGAGCAAATAAGATGTCAAAGTAAAACACACACACACACACACACACACATACACACACACACACTCACATACACACACGTATGCATGCATGAACACACACAGACATGTGCATGCACACTGTTAATAATGAAGCTAAATAACAGCATTAAAAAGGTGAGCAAAATTTTTGGAAACTCCTGGGGTGCAAGTATGGATGAATGGAATGTATTCATTATTCTCTATTAAGAAGCAATTTATAGATTAGTATGTAGGCTACTTAGGACACACCCCTAATTCTGATAAAACATACCAACTTCATTAGACTAACACCATAAAAATCTATCAAAGGTTCTAATTCTAGCTACAATCGTCTTTTAACAGGGTTGGGCTTGAACCCTGCATTTAAGCACTCCCAGTTAAATGGCCCCAGCTGTCATTTATATTCTGATATAATGCAGCCAGTGGTTTGACTTTGAGGAGCATGAAGAGCTGAGGTTCAGGAGGAGTCTGCATTTGAGAGAAGAGGACGGACGTTGAGATTTCGTAGCATACACCAGTTTTAGTAAGGATGTTGGATACTGAGCAGAGGATTTGAAGCTCTAGCGGGCCTAATGTGTCTGACTCTGGAGGGTCTCCATTTTAGTTTTTGCCACTTCTGCAGTTGCTGATATTCCTGAAATGCTTCACATCTGCAAGCAGAGTAACCACACAGCCCATGGTGCCCAAGCTGTTCAGATTCCTCACGCTGTTACAGTGCAATAATTAAAGTGTGATTTTTTTCCATTCTCAGTAATGCCCTGCCCTCAGCTAGTTCATCACTTTTTTGTTTTGTTTTTTGTTTTTGTTTTTGTTTTTTGTTTTTTGGTTTTTTTTATTTTTTGTTTTTTGTGGTAGCTGTGGAGTTGGATCTCAGGGAATCCCCAACATGATCTTACCCCTGCAGGTGACAAAAAAGCAGTTATTGTTAAGCTATGTCTATGCTATAAAAGATTACATTTAAAGTTCAGCGATTTCTACTGAGGAATTTCATGTGTATGGTTGTGCATGTATATATACATATATATGCATATATATGTATGTATACATATATATATTTCAATGATTTGGAGATCTTTTATAACACAATTACAAATTATTGTAATTTGATTCTAACTAAATATATGTGTAGCAAGTAGGGGTCTTCGGTTTACAAATTATTTTCTGTGTAAAAAATATATGTATGCATTCTCAGTGATCCACAGTGAGTTTGTGCAAAATTCGTACCAAAGGATAATCTTTAATATTAGAGTTGAGAAGTGTCATCTGATGTCTCTATTTTGAAGAAAATAAGGTGTCGTAGTTGAGAGATAGTAATTCTCACAAACAGAACAAAGTCCTTATAATTGCAATGTACTTTATGATTCTATTTTCTCCTTCAAACTTCATATAAGTGTGAATTAGCTATACTGTGGTGAATGGTCTGGAAATGAAGGTCTGCAGGAGAGGAGGCAGGTCTGAGGTACCTCTGAAGTAGTTCACTTTCAGATTGCTCACACAGCTCTTAAGAGCATTGTCTCCAAGTCTAACAGTAAGACAGCTCTTTAAAAAAAATAGGTTAGTTTTGTGCTTGTCTCCCATTTTCCCGGCTCTGGGCTATGGTCTCTCTGGCCAGTGAAATTCCTGAGCAGAAAAGAAGAGTGCATAGCAGTGCTATAATATGTCACAAGAAGCTTGCATACTACAGACAGTAAACCTGGAGCCACCCTGTGTTCGATGCAAGCCATTCAGTGAGACACCGTTGTGTTGTGACTATGCTTGTGACTTGGGACAAGTTGCCTTGTCTGTTTCTCCAAGTGCAAGTTGGAAATTAAATCATCCATCTCACCGTTCTTCGTGGTTCTGGTGGGCTTCTGAGGAGAGTGAATTTCAAACTGGTAATCTGGAGCCACCCAGTCTAATGCAAGCTTTACTTTGCTCTGGGAGTAAACCCAAAGAAAAGGTCAATTTTGCAGACATCTTGAGGTTGTGTTCCAATGTCCTCATTAAATAACTGAAGTCCCGACTGGCAGGCCCAGGGGAATATTCAGTTAAGTCGAAAAAGGCCAAGTCATTCCTGGAACTCCGTCATCAGAGCTGTAAACGCAAGCGTTTATTTGTGGGCATCCTGCGAAAATGTGTTGACTTATAATACTCTCTCCCATACAGGTCTCACTTGTCAAATGTGTTTGACCCTTCTGATAATTCACAAGAGCGGAGAGAGCAAGACAAAAGGAAAGAGAGAAAATTACAACTGTAAACAGACTCTGGACAGGGAAGGATCAAAACAGCCTCTGGCTTGACAGGATGAGTCATAGCTATAGTCAGACCACAAATAGAAGCGTAGCTTCTCTGCTGAAGGGCGGTCTTCCTGTCTGGAGAGGAAACCCAGCTCTGACTGGAGATAGTAGTTTTGCAGACTTCAAAGAGTCTCAGGCAAGTGAGCAGACAAGAGAAAGGGCTGGTAAACACTGTTCCAGGTGCTTCTCCGGAGAACCAGCCACACAGCTCTGATTTGACAATGTATAGACTTACTTTCATCGGAAGCCAAACGCTGGTGGTTTGTTTGTATGCCTGCGTGTTTTTCCTTCTTCTGCTTCTCTCTATAGTATCTCTCCCTTCTAGCATCTGCATCTAATTTCGTCTCAAGTAATGCAAGTTGTTCCTCCAGGCTGACACTCCAGGGCACAGAGAGATAATGGCGAAGGGCCATCTAAGGAGTGCAAGGGCCCATTTTTGAAACTGTAAGAGGAAGATGGTGCTTTAAACAGGACAAGCCTGAGACTACAAGGGTGTGGAAGAACAGAGGAACATTCTAGTGGTTCCTACTAGGTAGAGAGGCCAGTTGGAAGAGAGGCTTCCTGAAGTTAGACTTTAGCACTTTGAATCTGGGCATATCTGAAAATTTAGTGTACATGTGAGGAAGAAGAACATGGATAATTGGGGTGAGTGAATGAGACCTCGGTGTTGAGGACTGAGTGCCATGTTAGTCTGGACCCTGTCTTGTACACTGTGGGAACAGGGAGGCAAGAAACAGAGACTATGGGGAGACTTCAACTGCAACCACAGGGAGGGAGGATGAAGAAAAGCAAAATCAGGAAGATCGATTATAACTGTTGTCACTTGGATGCTTGTCCAGCACAACGTAAGCCCCCTGGACTTAGCACATAGGAGAGAAGACAACATTGATATATCTACTCCGTGGAGGATATCAATATAAAACATTTTCACTACTACATGTTTTGGTGTGTGTTAAGGTCACTGAGCTGAGTAGATGGGACCTGGAAAACTATGGCCAGGTGATTGGTAATGACAAAAGCAGAATTTCCACTTGCTAGACATAGGGGACAGGCAGTGAGGGGAAAGTTACCCAGACAATGTATTTGCCATTGGAGGTTTTGATTGACACACGTTCACTTCTTTGCCCACATTTCCTTTCCAGCCTGCTCTAGTTGCTTTTCTAATTGCTGTGATAAGATTACCAGTTAAAGTGACCTATGTAGGAAGGACGTATTTAGACTTATAGTTTCAGAGTATACAGGCCACGGTGGCAGGGTAGGTGCGGGAGGCAATGGCTCACATCTCATCTGTAATCAGGAAGCAGGCATAACGAAAGCTGACCGGCCCCGTTCTCCTTTCATTCAAATTGAAACCCCAGCCCATACAATTGTACCTTCCACTTTCAGGGTGTCTTTTCCCACCTCAATGAACCAAATCTAGATTTATTTAAAGGATTGTTTCCATGCCCACTCTAGCTCTAGTCAAATTGACAGTCGGTGTTAACTATCACACAGTTCGGATTTCGTTGTGAGTCTCCACCCTTCAAAGACAGAGATCCTTGCAATGCTGGGCTTCTGCAGGCAGCTGTGCCTGGCTTCCTGTCTGAGGGCGGGTGAATCACCTGTTCCCACTGGGCACTGCATTCCTCATGTGTGAAATGAGTATGGTACAATAGTCTAGCTGTGTGTCTGGAACAAGAAGCACCTGTTGCCAGCGTTCTGTTTAATAAGCAAACAAGCAAAGCCGGCCAAATAATCCCTCCCGCCGTCATGCATGTCTTACATACAGGCTAATAGACATGCATTAAATGATACACAATGCTCAAAAGGCCGTAGAGTAATGTGTGCTCAAGCCCAGATGCAAACAGGTGATACTGATGTCTAGAAGTAAACAAAGAAATGTGCTCAGCTTCCCAGGATTTCTCTTTTAAATTATTTTTATTTATGTACATATCAAGGTGTGCGGACTGCTTGTGTACAAATGCCTATTGAGGTCAGTTCGCATGGAGCCAGAAGCAGAGGCAGAGGCAGTTGTGAGCTGTCTAAAGTGGTTGCCTGGAATTGAGTTCAGGTCGTCTGGAAAGGTGGTGAGTTTTCCTAAACCCTGCGCAGTCTCTTCATCCCTGCTATAATTTTTATTGAATACACCATGCTTTCATTATTTCTTCTACATAAAGCCAGACCAACAGCAAGGGAATCATTTTAATGGGGTCACTGCAACATTTTAGTAGTTGGATTCATTCTGTTAGAAACCACTTCCTTTCATTGGGATGCACGCAGCTGTCGTGCTTCCTTATGTGGGCAGAGCTTCATGGCCAGCTGCAGGAGGTTATGCACTCGGATGCAGTAAGCCGACAGACAAAGCAACTACACATTCTTTTCATAAAACTTTGAGTCTCCCTGGCCATTCAGTGACAAGAGTTCTGGGCCAAAGGGACACTGAGCTCATGTGTGTTAACACCCTGAGCTCACACAGTCCAACAGCCAGTCAGAGGTTTTACTGGTTTTCTTGAATGAAGATATCACTTCAGGATCCTAGACCTGAAGTTGTCCATTTTCTCGTGACATCTCCAGATGGTTGCTCTGTAATTAACTCCCATTCGGCATGGCTGAAGCAAAGTCCGTGTGATCATCCCTGCGTTCCATTCTTCCCTTTTGAGTCCCACTCACTTAAACCTGTTCTTTTCCACTCGCAGGTTCTGATCATTACCCTCTAAAGCGTTTCTGTATCTGGTCTCCTTTCAGTGTACCTTCCCTTTTGACACTCAAGTCTGCTGTACTGCCCTGGTCTAGGTAGCTTCTCAACTGCTCCCGCACAACCCTTGGTGGTCACATCTACACATCATGGTTCTAACTAGGATGCATTTTCCAAACTTACCAACCGTGGAACTTTTTTTTTTCACTCCCAGGGCACTTTCTGGGAAATACTGGTCTGGTGTTTCCAGATGAATTGTTGTCCCCTCTCACTGTGACATCTGTCCACCCCTCTTTGTCACTGAACTTGTTATTTCCTGAGCTTAGAATGCCCTTCTTCCTGACTCCTGCCATCGGGAAATCCTACGCTATTTCACGGCTCAGTTCAAATATTCCTTATTCTCTGAAGCTGTCTTTGATCTCATGACCTGGCATGACCCCCACCATGTACATAATTCTATTATAATATTTAATAGCATATGTTATATAAAATGTCATCTGATAGTGCTATTCTGTAGACATGAGTCTATTACATATTTAATAATTTATATATAAATTGCAGAAAATATTTACCATAATTTTAAAATTACATGCTGGTTGTGTATTTGAGTCTATCTGCCAACAATTATAAGGTCTCCTAAGAGATGGGAGCTGTGTTTCACTTCCCTGTGAACCCAGGGTCTGGCATGTTGACTGTCTCTGTCATATCATTACCACATGGAATAATTTACTCTGACGCCTGATGAAGTCACTACAATGAAGCAACCTATAGTTCTACACAGTGTGCCCAGCCCTCTTTATCTCTGCTATTGCTGCCTGGGAAACATGGTAAAAGGGAGCATGGTGGTATACAGCAAAACTGAAGCCAAAGATAGATGACAACTTATCTACAGTTATAATTCAGGAGTCTCCTGGGAGAGGGCTTTTGGGAAAGAGGAACTCCTAAAGAAAGATTCCTTAATGGCTAACATCCTACATTACCAAGCAGCTCCCTGTGTGAGGCATTGCATTGAGACCTGTGGGCATGGATAGGCCTCTAGGAGCCTCTAGCAGGCTATTAGACCTGTTAGAATCCTTTCTATTGATATTTGGGGGGGGGATGGAGAACAACAAATACGTTTAAGAATGAGAACTTTTTAGATGCGGAACTGGCAAGAACCAGATGGAGTAGAGCAGTGGTGAAGCAAGACATAGGTCCACCTTCACCCCTCCTTTCTGGTTGTGTGTTGAAATTTTTTTTTTGCCAGAGGCCAGTGTTCTCAGTCCTCCAGTGATCTGGAAAAGCTGTGTCAGGAAAGTGACTAGCTCTGAGTGTCATATGTAGTGAGGGTTACACATACCATACCACTTTTCCTTAAACCACCATCTTTGAGGTAAGGATTTGATTGGTACATTGTCAATTGGATGGGCCATTTTTGAAAAATTCTGCCTCAAGTCATTTTGCAGACCTGGTAAAATTATAGATGAATAGGGAATATCTTAGGGAATAAATAGTCACTCTTTGGGGCAACATTCCTTTCCAAGTCTACATTCCAGTGGAGAGATTCCCTTGCAGGAAAAAAAAATGTGTTTGTTTTAACAAGCAAGTACAAGATTCCTCCCTTATGTTTTATGCCTTTCTACTAAGGAACATTCCAGGCCTTTCTTCCTTTAACCTTTAATAAGACAGCACACTGCCTCTCTGACAGGCTCCATTTGCATTACAGCACTGGATCACACAACTGATGCACACTTGAAATACACTTGGGAAAGTGTCTTCCAACATCTTAAAATAGCCAAGGAATTCTTCAGTTTGGGGACAATCCATGAATTCCCTATCTGTGCAATAATGACACTTCCCTGAATTCTCTGCTGCAGAATTCATGGAGTGTTGTTAGTTAGTTTGTTTGTTACCTTATTTTATTTCTAAAACAGTATTTGGGCGCTCAGCCATTTTGACAAGGGCCTAGCATAAACCAGGTCCCATACCCTTCTGGGGTAGGGACACAGATGAAATTCTGAACAAAGTGGATTAAGGCAGCAATATTACAGGACTGAAGATCTCCAGAACAGACTTGCTATCTTCATTTATATCTATTTCAGAGACAGACTTGACTAATGATCGTTTCATTATTTACAAAGAACCAGAATTCAAACTTAGGCTTCCCTTTCCCAACAGAGACTCTCTTTGCATAGCTGTCAGCATTTGAAGCCACTGTGGAAATCTCTGAGAACCTCCTCTGAGTTCACTGAACAGCTGACCTAATGCCATTTCAAATGTCAATGGAGCAGACTGAGAAGTATGTTAAAAATCCAGCAAAAAACAGCAAACGTCATCTTGAGAGTCATTCCAAATATGTGCAGGGGAGAAGGGGAGCAAGAAGAGGCCCAAATCCAAGGTGATCAACAATGGCAGCCATACAACAGTAAACTCCAGAAAGGTGCTTTAAGCTGTACAAAGCTTGAGGTCAGGGATACTGATTCCCCCCAGAATTTCTTTTGTTGTTGAGAATAGTTTTAGCTATCCTGGGTTTTTTGTTATTCCAGATAAATTGGAGAATTGCTCTTTCTAACTCTATGAAGAACTGAGTTGGGATTTTGATGGGTATTGCATTGAATCTGTATATTGCGTTTGGCAAAATGGCCATTTTAACTATATCAATCCTGCCAATCCATGAGCATGGGAGATTTTTTCCAATTTTTGAGGTCTTCTTCCATTTCCTTCTTCAGAGTCTTGAAGTTCTTGTCATACAGATCTTTCACATGTTTGGTAAGAGTCACCCCAAGGTACTTTATACTGTTTGTGGCTATTGTGAAGGGGGTCATTTCCCTAATTTCTTTCCCAGTCTGCTTATCCTTTGAGTATAGGAAGGCTACTGATTTGCTTGAGTTGATTTTATAACCTGCCACTTTGCTGAAGTTGTTTATCAGCTGTAGGAGTTCTCTAGTGGAGTTTTTTGGGTCACTTAGGTAGACTATCATATCATCTGCAAATAATGATAGTTTGACTTCTTCTTTTCAAATTTGTATCCCTTTGACATCCTTATGTTGTCTAATTGCCCGAGCTAGTCCCTCAAGTACAATATTGAAAAGATAAGGAGAAAGGGGGCAGCCCTTTCTAGTCCCTGATTTTAGTGGGATTGCTTCAAGTTTCTCTCCATTTAGTTTAATGCTGGCTACCGGTTTGCTGTATATTGCTTTTACTATGTTTAGGTATGGGCCTTGAATTCTTCAGAAAACTGGGCACATCACTTCCAGAGGATCCTGCTATACTACTCCTGGGCATATACCCAGAGGATTCCCCAGCACGTAATAAGGATACGTGCTCCACTATGTTCATAGCAGCCCTATTTATAATAGCCAGAAGCTGGAAAGAACCCAGGTATCCCTCAATAGAAGAGTGGATGCAAAAAATATGGTATATATACACAATGGAGTACTATTCAGCCATTAGAAACAATGAATTCATGAAATTCTTTGTCAAATGGCTGGAGCTGGAGAACATCATACTAAATGAGGTAACCCAGTCTTAAAAGATCAATCATGGTATGCACTCACTAATAAGTGGATATTAGCCTAGAAAATTGGAATACCCAAAACATAATCCACACATCAAATGAGGTACAAGAAGAACGGAGGAGTGGCCCCTTGTTCTGGAAAGACTCAGTGTAGAAGTATAAGGCTAAACCAGAACAGGGAAGTGGGAAGGGGTGGATGGGAGAACAGGGGGAGGGAAGAGGGCTTATGTGACTTTTGGAGAGTGGGGGGCCAGAAAGGGGGAAATCATTTGAAATGTAAATAAAAAATATATCAAATAAAAATAAATAAATGTGGAAAAAAGGGGGGGGGGAGCTGTACAAAGCCCTGCTTGACACCAGCTTCAGGCGAGAACACAGCTCTTTGTTGATTGGCTGTGCTGGATCCAGGTGTGGACTAACTGTGACTTCAACTCAAACAAATGGTCAGCAGGTGGTAGACCGACATGGCGTGGGCAGTGAGGTAGAGATGCTGACTTGAGTAAGGGTAACCTCCTTCATGCCTACCACAGCATGTGCCGTTGCTTCTATCAAGTCCTATATCAAGAACAGGTTATGTGGGGTGTGTAGCGAGAGAGAGAGAGAGAGAGAGAGAGAGAGAGACAGAGAGACAGAGAGACAGAGGAAGAGAGAGACAGAGAGAGACAGAGATGAGAGATGAGAGAGAGAGAGAGAGAGAGAGAGAGAGAGAGAGAGAGAGAACATGAGAGCTTGAAATGCTTGTGCATCCAGGGAGTAGCAAGGAGCTTCTGGTGTCAGAGCCCTGTGTAGTGACATGAAGTTGAATGCTCTTGGATGTTAAGGTGAGATAGCTACTTTAGTAAGTAGTCACCTGACTTTGGAGGATTAGGAAAGTGGACTTTTGTTCCTCATTCAGTTCTCAGCCCAATTTGTGTGGGTGGGACTAAACCTTCAGGGAATCTCCAGAAGCCTGGAGATCTTTCATCGTTGGCTTTGCTCCCCCATCTCTTTCTTTCTATGTGGTTCTCAGCTAGTGAGGTAAAGAATAACCGTTGTACACATGTAGAGAGTTTAAAGGTGAGGTCTAAAGGTTTCCTACTTTATCTCTGGTCTTCTTTCTTGGCTACAACCTAGTCATGGCCATGCTTAACCACAAGGCATCCTAGGAAAACATGTACTGTTTAACAAACTGTCTCTGTCATGGCCTGAAATCTGCAGAATCAGGAGATGGAGAGAATCGGGACATTAGGCACATGTGGCAAGACATGACAGGACTTGTTCAAAGGCTCCCAGAAGTCTCCCCGAGCAGATGAGGCACAGGACCAACAAGTCAGAGAGGCTTTGCGATGAGCAGTTCCTTCTGGTCAAATGCTTGGAAAAGGAATTATAATGAATAATTATAATTAAAAGTTGCACTTAGATTTTAAAAAAATCTAATCCAACCACAAGGAAATGGACAAGAGAGCATGCTTCCTTGGCTCTTAAAATAATAGCAAATAGAAGCTCGGCCACACAGTGAGTACCATGTGGTTTACTTACACTGACAACCAAAGCTCCAAGCAGACCCTCACGATAACCCCAGGACTACAACATGGCAAAAAATTATCACTTCCATTTTAGAAGTGGAAAACCCAAAGTGGATAGAGGTTACCCAGGGCTACACAGCAAATGAGACGAATTTGCAACTCAAACCCACACTGTGTCTTTCCACAATTACACAGATTCTCCCCGGCACAGAGATGTTGACCACACTTCAGGAAGTTGACTTGGTTCCAGCTCTGGACAAGAGGCCGGAGTCCAGCGACATTTCCCTTAATCACCACCCTTCTGTCTGCCTGACTGTTAGAATCAGTGGCTCCTCCGCATTCAGAGAGCATGTACATGTTAGCTGACATGCAGTGTGTGCAGCATCTGACAGCCCTAATATCACTGTTTGTATTATCAGACAATTACCAGCCACGCTCGTATTCATAATTTGACTAACAACTCGCGACAATGATTATTTTTTCCTTTTCTGGCAAAACAAATATAGAAGCATTTTTTTTTTTTTTGAGCATCAGCGCTGATGCTTTTTGGCATTCTATCAGCTAAAGGATTTTTTTTTTAAAAAAAAAATGTTAGTCGTACTCCCCCACATCTCGCTAACTTTACAGTCCCCCATGGCATCTGTGTGCAGTGAACTGAGCTGTTGAGACTAAATGTAATTTGCAATCAAGCTTCTGTTAACATGGAAATGTACCGGCTGGCCTGCTGCAATATGGGTTCTCATTCTGTCTAGCATATGGTTGCATTAAATCCAGTCTCCAGAATGTCTCTTGTTACCACATTGTCAATCCGTGCAAAGCAGAGAACCCTAAAAAACCACTAAAGGAACATATTTTTGGAATTGGCGCTTCTATGGATCTTGACAAGAGCTGTCCAAAGACATACTTGGTTACTTGAAGTAAACCAGCCCTGTCAGATCCATGAACACACACATACTGACACACTGCAAACTTGAAACTTGGTTGGATGGTCTGGAGTCACAGGCAGAGGGATTCCACTGGAGGACAAAGGGGAAGTGATGGACTCAGCTCCATTCATTACTATGCAATTCTTTTCTCACTATTTCAATATTCTAGGAATCTCAGAATAGCTAGAGGGCATCAGCAGTCTTTGTGGCCAGTAGCATAGGATCTAGGTGTAGATAGGCCTTCGTTTGAACACTGCATCTCATTGCCCATGGTTTAGTGATCTTGGACACTTGGTTTGTGTGTCTGAGTACTATCACTCATGAAATGGAAGGGAATCAGGAGTCTCATCACAGCTGAGGGTGTTATGGAGTATTAGTGACCTACTAAATACTGCACTTGTCTCCATAAATGATGACCATTTGAGCAGACAAAAGTCTTCCTCATCATCTCCACTCTGGGATCAGGTGGCTCTGAATTTCTCACAGTATCTACTTCTGCTTCTTTGGATTTTCTTTCTTGTCTTGTTAACCCCTGGTGTTCAGGACTTCTGTCCATTCTAAGGACTCTGCTCATAAATGAAATGTTTGCATTTTATTTAACATAAATGTTTACTCCATCTTGACCAGGTTTAGTCTGCTGCTCTCTTCCAGGGACTAGCTCACTCCTCTTTCTTTCATGAGACAATGTCGAGCCCCACAGCAGGCTGACTAGGACTTGATAGTGTCTATCCTGCACTTGACACTGCAGCACAGGCTGAGCACAGTGTCAGCGACACTGTGACATAGTCTACTCCTAGGTGTTAATGAGTAGATTCGCCTGCTTTCTTCAGCACAGCCACAGAAACTATGTACACACAAGTTCACTGTGCTGTGTATAGAAATGGACTACTCCTTGGAATATTCACAAAAAGCAGTTCTGAAGGAATCATTAAATACTTAAAGTGATGGGATAATCCCTGTGCTAAGGGGTCCCTGTGTAATGTCGTGGAGGGAAAAGTATATATACAAATATATTATATATAATATTTGTGTGTGTGTGTGTGTGTGTGTGTATTTTATGGCTGACTCTTCAAGAAGAAAAACCAAAGGTTTATGAGACACCAAAATGCTGGCATGTAATCCTCCAGTGTTTGAAGAGTAGTTTAGGAGGCCAGGTCTAACTGGAGAAAGTGTTCTGGTTCTAAATTTGTTCATCTACTGAAAAATGATGTAAGGTCACAGCAGACAACACCAAAGATATATCCAAAAACTTGTTCCACAACAGAGAATCTGGCAGAAGTATTCAAGTCAGTAAAGATACCAAGTGATCTGATATAGAAAGCAGTGAAGAGCTGAAAGTTGAAAAGGTGACCTCACCCTATCTTGAATAGGCAGAAGCAGGGGGATTACCTTGGCCAGATCGTGACTTTGCAAAACTTGTCAAGAGACTAACATATCTGAAGATCTCAAACAATGAGTGATATGCTAATTTAGCAAGAAGCGAAATTGTCTCTTAATGTTATTCTTTTTTTAAATGCAACTATTTCCCTAAGTGTCCTCTGCCCAGTGATCCATCTTCAATTATTGCTAAATAGTCAGATTCAAACTATTAAAGTCCATTTTGTCTTCCATACTGTTCCCAGCTCTGACATGGTATCTGGGGTGGTTTTCAGGACATCCTCTGGATCTTGATGTAGTGTGCTGGTGCTGTGGCACTTGATATTGGTAGCTTCAGAAGGTTCAGACCTCAGTCCCACAAGGTGCAAGGGATGTAGTTGCTCCGAGAGGAGGTCTCACCCAAAGGTGCGAGAGGGTGAGTCAGCCCATGATGAACATGAGCTTCAGCCTCTGGTGGCATGCTCTCATGGAGATCACAGAAGTCAGCGTTTGTTGGGCGCTCAGCTCAGTTCTCAGGCAGAGTGGAAAAACTCATTAGCTTGGCTTAATTAGAAAACTTCCAAAGTACTTTAATGTCAGCCTTCTTCCTACCACCTCATTAATGTATTCAAAAGATTTTTACACCTTTAATGTGGGAATGATTTTCTTAATTCTCTCAGCACCAAAATGCCACAGAGTCAAGCTATTGAGATATTGAACAAACAGCACAATTATGTCAGTGGAAGCTGCAAGTCTTTGAACCAATAGCATTTGGTATTATTAAAGATGGGATTTTGGACTCAGTTTTCTGCTTATGCCAAACAAATACAGGTAGTTTAGTGCCATTGTAATTACTAA
This sequence comes from Apodemus sylvaticus, assembly GCF_947179515.1. NCBI lineage: Eukaryota > Metazoa > Chordata > Mammalia > Rodentia > Muridae > Apodemus > Apodemus sylvaticus. The sequence goes on along the minus strand of NC_067486.1, from coordinate 75,475,258 downwards.
GACCACCTTTCTTTTTCAGTGCACGTTTCAGTTTTTAGTAATCTTTTCCATCAACCAATAGATTCTCATAAGGTACTAATGAAGATTTGGGGCAGGTGGAGTTATCTTTTTTGTGTAGAGGAGACATTAAAACTCAGAGTCAAAGACTGAATGGGGAGGCATCATTCTCCTTGCTTAAGGTTGACAACAGGGATGTAGACCTCAAGCAAAAGTGATATGAGATGCCTTCTGACAGAAAGGCAGAGCTGGTTTTGAGGGAACAGTGGCAGATTTAGTTTAAGATGTGTTGTGTGAGGCTGTCCGGAGAACCTGGAATGGGGTGGATATAGTCTCACAGCTGCTGGAAATGCACAGTCCTTTCAACCTGCTGAAGCTGAGTATTTTTGCTGCATCAAGATCTCCCTGAGTTAGCCTGAGAAACTGTCAGTCCAACCTAAATATATCTGTCCAGCCCACTGTTCTCCTATTCCCCAGAGCCCAACACACTTTAACACTGGCTTCATACTGGGCTTCCTTAACCTGTGTCTCATTTGATGTCCACAGCCCTTCTGGGCAATGTGAGCTACTGTCTGTCTCCTACCAGTTAAGAACGGAAACTCTGTTAAGATGCAGAATGTACTCAGTGACACAGACAGCGAACAGCATGGCAGCAGGGATTGGTCTCCAGGCTTGTGACTTTTTGCCAGGGCCTATACCATTGTTTCCAGTACCGTTTTCTCGAGTCTCAATTATAGTCTTCTCTTTATTCTCTCCATGGCTTTTTTTCTATTCTCCAGGGTGCACGGGGGACTCTTCCAATGGCCTCCTGACCACACTCCCTGTCTAGAAAAGGTAACAAATATTTTGGTGTGAATTTAGATGCATATTTCGATTCCCAGTTATTCTTGAGCTCTTGTTGCACTTCTGGCGATAGGTGGGTACAGTGAGAACTGGCAAGTCATTCTCTACTGCCCCCTGAGTACTTGGGCATTGTATGCATTGTGGAAACTGGATTGCCCAAGGGAATCTTCAAGCACCGACATGCTTCATAGGTGACCTGTAACTTTTAAGATTTTTTTTTTTTGCAAACCTTAATTTGGGGGTGAGAAATTTAAGATAAGTCTTTTGCTGGGTGGTATATAGGCATCGAAGAAGATAAAGTAATGAACTGGAGATATGACTCTATCAGAACCACAGGTGGATCTGATGAACACTGACATATAGCTATGTGTGGAGAAGGGGTGTTTCACAAGCGCCCTGGAAGTAGACAACAGTTGTCTGGTCACCCTAGTATTTCTCCTTTACAGAAAGGGAGCACTTTGATGTTCATCACAGGCTGTGTGAAGCAGGTAGAAAGTAGAGGATTTTATGTTGGCTTCTGTTGAAATTTCAGAAAGGATCATCATGCATTTGATTCTTGTGCATCTTGAAGAAAGCCACTGATGACTAGGAACAAATGTGAGTTTGCCAGAATCACTGTCATTCCTGCCCTGCTCACTAGGGTGGTAAGTCTGCACACTGGAGAGCTTTAGTACTGGGTTTGAGAGGGTCTCCTGTGCTGGCACTGTGTGGGGAGACAAGAGTGGACTTGCACCACATTCCCTTCTTTCTTCACTATGAGATCAACATGGCACCTAAGGGGGATGGAATTCCATGGAGGTTTCCAGGGAGGTCTGGATGCTATTTTGCCGATCCAATAGTTTGTATTAATAACTTGGTTACTTTAATGAAAGGGATGAAGGCACCCGACTCAAACCAAATGATGAGATCATTGATCCATGGGTGGCATCCTTGGTGACGCTTTGCCGGGATGAGTAAGTTCTCTTGTTCTTTGGCATGACACTGTGGGGTGAATATAATTAGCAACAACAAACTATGTGTAGCAAATTAGTTACTTGTATGTGTTCAACACAAAAGGTGGTTACCCTGGCTGGATCCATATTCACCATGCATCTCAACTAAATCTCCACTCACATTGTCAACAAGTACAGCTACGTGTGGATCAAAACTGCAAGACCACAGACTTGTGCAGAGTCTGCACTGTAGCATGAGTGAAGAGGCTGCCTGTTGGTCAAGTGAAGCATTGCAGCAAGGCAACTCTGTGCAGGCAATGCTTCTACAAGTACAGTCTCATCAAGTGGAGGCAGCTTTGTTTGTGTTTTCAGAGAAACACAGGAACCCAAGCGAAAGTATACCAAGGCTTCCTTGCATCTCTTCAACAAACCAATAGCAATAATAACAACAGTAACTAAAGAGTCCTATCTAAAATGACCTAAGCTATGTAAAGGGGACTGGTGTCAATACAACAGACTGAAGTGGCACATAAGAAGTACGGCATCTGTGGAACTGAAGGCATCAGGACTATAGGCAGAGCTTCAAGTTGCATAAAAGTGCTTATCGCTCAACAAACTCCCAAAAGCAAATGTTAGTGAGAGTTCAATTAGCCAGGCACATTGGAAAATAAAAACATAAAAAGATCTTATATCGATGTTTATATATACAAAGGGATTTCATGATAATGAGATTTTTGATATGTTTGTTCTGCATTCTCTTAAGGAGTGAATTTAAAGTTGGAAGACGTTAAAGGGAAATAGAATTTAGATGACCCTTGAAGCCTTTGTATAGCAATTTCCCCACAATGAATCTAGGTGACCTGGGGACCAAAGACTTTTTGTGTGGCTTGCTGGCTTTTCTCCTTGTGACTGACATGTGGTGAGCACTGACTGTAGAAGAGGTTCACCAAAATTTGTTCATTTATGTCGACTACAGAATATTGGTTTTCTTAATAAATAGATGCACCTCAAATATGCCGTGAGATCACAGCTGGGGGAGAAGGAACAAACAGGCGACCAGAGATCATGAGGAAGACTTGCGGCCATTTTCTACTTCCCAGCAGGTGAGTATTCAGAAAGGACAACTGGTGCTAAGGTTAAAGGTATGACACATTATAATGTATTCTCAAAAGACAATGCTATTGGGTAGAATTATTGCCAGGAAGGCCAATGTTAGCTCATGACAGCCTTGCAGGCTCCTCTGAGGAGCAAAGGGACTCTCACTCCCTCCTGGGTGGCTTCTGAATCTGTATGCACCAGGCTAGTGCATTCATCCACTGAATAATAACTATTGTGGGCAGATCTCCATATCCCATGAGCTCACTGAAGGCAGAGACTGGGCTGTAAATGTTGTATCTTCTTTACCTGTTCTTAGCTTGTCACAGCTTAGAACCGAGTAAGTCTTAGTGCAGAAAGGACTCTACATTCTTTCTCTGAAAGAATGGGTTCTGGTGTGATTTATGGAGAGATTTTGGATATTTACATTTTTCTGCATCGGCTAAATATAACATCAAGATTTACTTTTCGGGAGCTGTGTCTTCTCGCTTCTACTTCTGCAGATTCGAATGCTAATGATAATTGCTAACACTTATTTTGTGCATTGCACACCGGTACTCTCTTCAACACTTTCCTGACTTATCATCTAAGCTGCTTTTATAGATAAGGAAGCTTGGGTGGGTGGAGGTGACGTAACCTGACCCCGGGAAGGGAGTCAGGATGTGACTGGGCTAGTATTTGATCCCTGGTCTATTTGATATATGCATTATACCCATTCTGTGATGTATGAAACACTGTATTTTATTTGGGGAAGGGTATTTTTTCAGAGACTCAATTCCAAGGAGGACACCTAGTATCCCTTAGAACTAAAAGAGTTGTGTTATTTAAGGGAAGTTAGGCTTTGTGGAATCTTACTGAAATATTAGGCTTCATACTTGAATATGATGCTTTCTATAATAGTGTTTTTTTTTTTTTTTTTTTAAAAACCCATAGTTTCATTAGTTTGTTTTTTGTTGTTGAATTTTTTAAAGACCAAATTGGAAGTTGGGGGGGTTGGGAAGAAGGGCTTATTTGCTGTATGTGTCCCAAGTCACAGTCCATTGAATGGGTGTAAGGTCGGAGGCCAGCACAGGAACCTGCAGGCAGGAGCTGAAGCAGAAGCTATGGCTAAGGGCTGCTGGCTCACTCGGCCTGTTCTCTTATGCAAGCAGGACCACCGGCCTAGGGAAAGATTCCCTAGAGTGAGCTGGATCTATCCACATCATCCATCAATTAGGAAAAGGCTTCCCAGGCTTGCCTCCAGATCAGTCTATTGGAGGCACTTTCTCATCTGAGGTCTCTTCTTCTCAGATGACTCCAGCTCATGTCACACTGCCAAAAAATTAACCAGGAGAATAGGATTAAGGTACGTCTGGTGGAGTTGGACTGTCAAGAATTATGGAGAGAATAATAGCCACTTCCCGTGTTTTCTGCACACTGGTTACCATGCCAATAGGCAGTGGAGGGTGGAGAAGAGTTTGAGCTAGCAAGGATAGAGGAACAAGGAAGGGAAACTCTCAGCCCCTTTACTTTATGGCTGAGAGACCTTCTGGGCGCTTCTCGGGCTGTCCAGTCGGTTTGTGCATCGCTCCAGAGCCCCTTGGCTTCTGGGGCACTTCAAGACCAGGACACACGAAGAAGCCAGGGATTCTGGTTCTAGGTTCACGCTTAGGGCTGCGCTCAACCATGAAGCCAGCAAATCCCCAGAGAAGGCACTAGCTTCATGGTATTACACATGCACAGGGAACTGCTGCTGATTTTCACGAAAGCCTGGGATTGCTACAAATGGTAGGCTCCATCAGTCAAACGTTTATGACGAATGTGTGTCTACATGCAGAAGGATACTATTTGGTCATTAAAACTTGTTGATTTCTTCACTTTGCAATATTGTGAATGAGTCTGGAGGGCATAGCTAAGGGAAACAAGACAGGCCCAGAAAGACAAATACCACAGGGATGACCTCACTTGTTTGAGAAATCAAAACAAGCTGATGTCATAGGTGTAGACTGGAAAGTGGTAATCAGACAGTGTGGAGAGGAAAAAAAGGAGGGGGGCTTGGCCCGTGCCTAGCTAGGTAAAAGGAAGACGGTGTGGCACTCTTAAGCACAACTGTATAACTATGGTGAATATTGCTGTGTGTTATTTCTAAATACCTTCCAGACAGAAGAATTTAAATGTTCTCACATTACAAATTATAAATGACTCTAGCAATTAGATATGATAAAATACCATACTAACTATTACAAAGAGTATTTTTATATCTAACCCACACTTGTGCCTGAAAATACAATAACAACATTTAAAAGTCAGCAAAGGATATTTGGCTGACTTTTATCTACTGCTTGTGTCTGACAGATGGGTGTGGGGGGAAGCTCTGGGACCTCAACAGACGCTGACCATCAGTGGGTGTTGGTGACCATTCCTCTCAGTTACTGAGAAGCTGGTCACCTTGTCCTTGCGAAGATCCAACTGAGAAATCTAAGTTCCTGCATCATGGAATACAGTTGAGGCTAAGGAACAGAGTTGTCAGAAAACAGAGAATACAATGGCCACCTGTTATTCTTATTTGGGGGTGTGTGAATCTGACCAGCCAGTCAAAGGTTCCTTCTGTCTTCAGAAGACAGAGGTTTGTCTGCAAGGGCAGAGATGAAAGGCAACTTGTTATACACCCTTTTTTCCCCCTCATCATGGGTGAGAGACAAAATGTCTACCTACTGCCATCTTGTGGCCATAACTTGTCACTGCAGCTTGAATTAACCTCTTCACTTAGAAAAGGGTCAGTTACATAGAAAAGCAACAATGAAGAAAACAGGATTCCTGGCCTCACAGTCCAATGGAATTAATTGGTACGCTAGAATTTTAAGTAAAAAGTGCAAGTTGTTATCAAGACGCAGCACTGAGAAGAACACCTTTGAGTAAAGTCTTGAAGTATCCCTTGTAGGTACCACTTTGACAAAAAGGAGGAGGTTTGTTCTAAATACAGGGCACATCCCCTTGCTTGGTTAGCACCTGACTTGATGGTAAGGGGTATGGGAAAGAAAAACAGGAAAGAATTGAGACAAAGGTAATAGCAGCCCCCAGGATCCTTGAAATGCCTAACCAAAGAGACAGGTCTGCTCCAGAGCAGCAAACTAGAAAATGATACAGTCAGATTTTGCTGGTAAAAGGGAAATCCCCAATGTCTACACATAAGCTTTTCAAATATTCATCAGTGGAAGCTATTGTTTGAAATAGAAAGAAATATCATGGTTATAATTGAGAACAGAGTTCGTAGGTCACAAGTCAATTCAACACCGTGTCCCAGGTGAGTGGTGCATTGTCAGTATTTTGACAAGCCAAATGGCTCAATAAAGCCACATTTAATAACTCCTGCAGCAGGAGGGGAATTCTGACCTAGTGTGATCAAGTCCTCTGCGGTTTTAGAGTCCACTGAATCCTGCCCAGCCTGCAATAGGATACTTATAAATCAGTTCTGAAATTGTCTTCTCATTTTCTAGACCTGTTCAAGATATTTCGTCTCATGGCCATCCTATTTTATTGGTCAGTTTTCAAACAAGACATAGATTCCCCCAGGCTTAGGTTCCAGTTTTATTTTGTGAGAGGAAGGTGGAGATTAGCCTTCTATCCAGTCTCTATTAAGCATCTTTTGTCTGCCACGCCATGTGTCATGTCTGCAACCTGCATGCCATCCCCAGCCCACAGAGTGTCTGATGCAGTTATGAGACGCAATGCTTTTCATCTCACCATGACACATGTTCTAAGAGCTGCAATTTGTATTCAAGAGCTTTCCGCTGAACGGCTGCAGGATGATTTGCAAGGGTTTCCGTTGTGTGACGGCGTGTGTCTGTGGCATGCCATTTGGCCCAGGTGAGACATTTCAGACCAATATATTTGAGCACATGTGAGTGGCCTCCTGACGGGCAAAGAGGATCCCATCCCTCAGCGCGATTTCTGGTGCCCACCACAAATTCCCACCCACCAAGCAGTGTTTCCTGGGATTCGCCCTTTCGCTCCTTGTCTTTACTCACACTTGGCCCACTCACTGTGCACGGCAGGGTCGGTTTGCTCTCACTCTCCCACATAACTTCGCTGTTACAAGGCTGTGTCCGGAACTGCCTCCTTCTCGCCATCTGGCCACTCTCTGCCAGGCCTTCCCACCCGGCCCCCACCTTTCCATGGAGGCCTTCACACAGAGATGCTAACTCACTCAGTGACTTTCTCCACAGTGCTCAGTGTGTTCCCTGTGGCTGCATAACTACTTCCACAATGAATCCTCCGTAGGCTCCTTGCTATTTCCCTGAGAGCTCCTAGACCAGAGTTCTTTTATATGGCTGCTGCCAAGTTCAATAAACATTAAGCAAGAGACTATCACACTCTACAGCTCACGCATTTGTGCTCTTCTGGTCTTCATTAAAGGAGATGGAAATAAAATACAGGCTCTTGTTTCTGATGACTAGAAGCAAGGCAGTGGACCAGGAGACACAGAAATTTCTTATGCACGTCAGTTAGTTGTAGAACTCTCCATTTCATGCTTTCCTCCCACAGCAAACTCTAGAGCAAGAGAACCCTGGTGCTTCTCCCATGTCCTCAGCCACAGTTCGTGATCCATTGTCTGCTCAATGGATTTTCACTTATGAGGATCCATTTGAACATTGATGACATTTTGCGTCTATAAAGATGCTTCAAAGTCAGGTGATTCCCCATTTTTTTCCTTTCTGAAATCATTTCGAGTGAGATTAGGTGAGGTGGAGGGGATCAAGGAATCGGGGCTCCTCCCCTCTTGCTGCAGTTGCTCACCTCTCTCGGAAGCTCTGTCAGGACAGATGAACAGATGTGAATAGAGAAATGGATAACGCTAGGTCATCTCTAGATGGTCTTGCCTCTCCCAGGGAAGTGCTGGCAATTAAGACATCAGTCATTCCATCTTGAAGCATAAGTAAGGCTTGACTTGATTTTCTAGAAACATCCATTTCTGACAGTGCCTTGAATTTCTTTTTAATTGATGTGATCTCAAGCATCCTTTTTCCACTCCCTTTCCTGTTTGTTTTTTAAGAAAGCAAAAGAAAAAACAAAACACCCACAAAACCACAAGAAAGCAAAAACAAATAAACAACACCCCCCAAAACAAAACAGAAGAAGAAAAAGAGGCCCAAACTTTAACCAATGATTAAAATTGCTCAGTAATTTTCAGTCAATGATAAGAGAGTGCTAGTTTACTTCTGTTGATGATGAAGTTCACATGGTGCACACATCCAAAGGGCGTGGCCCTCATGCTGCTTAGCCTTGGAGCTTCGATAGACTGACACCTTCAGAAGAGCAAACGGACTTTGTAGATCCAGAACACTGAAATATGAAGAATGAACCAGCTTGGGAAACCCCAGCAAGTGGGAATACTGAGCTGAGAGCCCAGCTACGGACTTCCAACTTCAGCATCAGATTATGCAGCAAGTATCTGAGACACACTTCAGAGATACAAATCGGACCCCAAACCTGCTAAAACAAAGACATATAACTTTGTCTATGGTTGCTAATGGTGGTGAGTTAATTTGGTTGTGTGTGAGAGAGAAACCCGTTGAACTTAAGTAATGGTTGGTTCCTACAACACATGTCTATAGGATTAGGCCCTTTCAGCTTTATTAGGAGCCAAATTAGTTCATCAGGCTTCCTAGTGCATTTCTCTAGAAGAGGAGTATAATCTAGCAACAACAGATTAAGTTGGTACGAACAGATTAACCAGTACTAAGTGTGGTCTGGTCTCTGGGTTGGAGGGGCTAGAGCACAGATTCCTATTCTTTCCGTAAAGCTGTTGTTGTTATTATTGTTATTATTAATATTATATATTAATAATAATATTTATTATTATTATTATTATTATTATTATGTTTCTTTGTGTGCACCTTATATGTGAGAGTCACAGGACACCTTTGTGAGGTTAGTTCACTTTCTCCACCTTGTTTGGGTTTGGGGGTCAGGCTTGGGTCACAAGACTCTCAGAGCCAGTCAGGGGCCAAGCTCTTAATCCTGTGTTTCATCCTCAGCATGAGTGACTCTGTCAGGTTCTGCTTCTCTTAGAATCTCTCCTTTTCTCTCTGTATGTGTATGAAGATGTGTGTTTGCAGGTGTGTGTGTATATGCAGGTATGTGTATGCAGGTATGTGACAGGTATGTTAGTATGCAGGCGTATGTGTGTATGCAAGTATGTGTGTATGTAGGTGTGTATCTGCAGGTGTGTGTATGTATGCAGGTATGTGTATGCAGGTGTGTGTATGCAGGTGTGTATATGCAGATGTGTGTTTGTAGGTGTGTTTGTGTATGCAGGTATGTGTGCAGGTATGTTAGTATGCAGGTGTGTGTATGCAGGTGTATGTTTGCAGGTGTGTGTATGTAGGCATGTATGTATATGCAAGTATGTGTGTATGCAGGTGTGTGTATGTATGTAGGTGTGTGTGTATGCAGATGTGCTTGCAGGTGTGTGTGTATGCAAGTGTATGTGTACGCAGGTATGTATGCAGGTATTTTAGTATGCAGGTATGTATGCAGGTATATTAGTATGCAGGTATGTGTGCAGGTATATCAGCATGCAGGCATATGTGTGTGTGCATGTGTATGCATGTGTGTGTGTGTTCAGGTATGTAAGTATGCAGGTATATGTGTGTGTGCAGGTGTGTATATATGCAGGTGTATGTGTATACAGGTGTGTGTTCCGGTGTGTGTGTATGCAGGTGTATCTGTATACAGGTGTGTGTTCCGGTGTGTGTGTATGCAGGTGTGTGTGTATATATGCTGGTGTGTGTGTAGGTGTCTGTGTGTCTGTATTCGGATGTGTGAAAATTCCCATGGAGGCCAGAGGCCTAAGCTTTCCCTGGCACTTTCCCTGGGGTAATAGTTGTACGACTACCATGTGGGCTAGGAGCTGAGTTTGGGGTTCTGAGAGAGCAGTGCACTCTAACCACTGAGACATCTCCACAGCCCCTACGCATGACTAAGTTCTAAGCTGACTGAAGTTCTCACTTCCAAATGCAAACACTAAAACCATTTCCTTATACTGATGGGACACTTACGCTGTCCAACTGGGCTGTTTCCACTGGTGAAATGAAAAGCCAGAAACAACCAGTGTTTCTTTTTTTTCTGCTGTTTCCATAGCTACCTTATGAATATGTAGTCATATATCTTAGAAGAAAAAAATACAAGGAAACATAAAACATATAGAGAACAAACTTTGGTATAATATATATATTTTTTCCTGGCAGTCCCAGCCTAAGATGGACGGTGTTGTGGGGAGGGAGGTCTACATCAGATACTGTTTGTGGTTGCTGGAAGTTCACAAAGCATTGTGACTCACTGAGCTTCACAACAGTCTGCCAGGATCAGACAGTGTTTTTTTAAATAAATACTTCATTTCCAATCAAGTGGTTATCAGTCAAGATATGTTTTGTTTCAGGTTTCCTATGAACAGATCCTGAGAGGGAGCCTTGGGTGTTGAGGGTATGTCCAGAATCCTCATGGGAGGGGAGAGAGAGAGAGAGAGAGAGAGAGAGAGAGAGAGAGAGAGAGAGAGAGAGAGAGAAAGAGAAAGAGAGAGAGAGAGCATGTGTGCGAGCAGGATGGGGGAAGGGAGGGATGGGCAGCCAGCATTGTGATTTGCATCAGAACAACTACAGGAAGAGGAAAGAGAATAAACACAAGTGATGGGGGAGTGGAGGACTAGGGAGAGGAAAGAGTAAGAAAGGGACAGAGTGAGGTGGAGGCAGAGTTCTAAGGAGAGGAGCAGAAGCCTAAGATTCCTGGGGCCCTAGATCACCAGGTATGTCCAAGAACATGGAGACAGACCACTGAGGAGGAGATGGAAGGTCAAGGACTAGACCATCATCAAACTATAAAGAGGCAAATTGAATCATGGGGAATCAGTCTTCTGAGGAGAAGTTTGGCATGATTAGACTTCCATTTTTAAGAGTGGAGATTGTGAAGACAGAGACTGGTTCAGAGGTTACAGAAATGAACACTCAGTAAAAATGAAGGCTAGGGTTAGGTTGGTGTGTGGGCATGCTGCAAAGAGAACCATAGTGTGACTGTGCAGTGGACTGAAGAATTGCCCCAAATAGGTCCCTGTCTGGAAACCTGGAAACTGTCAGGTCAACAAGACTTTGTAGATGCAACTAGATTAAAGATGTTGGGTTGAGATTATTCTGAGCTGTGGTGCACATGATGCAGTCTTAAAGGTGGTAGTAAGAGAGAATCAGTAGAGTTAGAATGAAAACGTCAAGATTCATAGTGGGCAGGATTAAAGTTGACTTAATTGATCATCAGTTGGTAAATGGATAACACAGGAAGGAGGGGAGGGGAATATAGATGATTTTGATATAGATTAAATATAGATATATTCCTATCTTTATAAAGAAAAATACTCATATAGAGAAATTCACATATATATATACACACATGCACACATATGCATACACAAATACATACATGGAGAGGGAGACAAAGAGAGACACAGACATAGAGAAATGGACGCACAGAAAGAGACAGAGAAAGGAATGTGATTGAATCTTAAAAACAAAAGAAATATTGTTATTTGAAAAGCTGTGGCTAGGCCTGGAGGACAGTTTACTAAGAGACACAGTACATATATTGGTACAGAAGGACCATATTGAATGGCCTTGCTTCTTTGTGAAATCTAAAATTGTGGAAATCACAGAAAGAGTAGAATTTAGTTGACAAGGGTTTGGAAGGTGAGGGAAATGAGACGTTGCCTGCTGGGTACATAATTTTGTCTGTGGAGGGTGCACAATCTGTGTAGATGAAATGCCTATCACAATTACTTAGTTAAATCAAATATTTGAAATTTGAAAGAGAAAAGATGGGTCTTAAGTGTTCTTTGATTGCAAAAGTGTCTTATGAGTGAAATAATGTATGTTTCACTTAGTGATAGAAATTACTTCTGAGGGCTCTCCTATACTCAAAAATCACACTGTCCTTCTTAAGTATAATACATTTCATTTTCTATTATACCTCAATATGGCTGGGAATAATAAGAAGAATGAAGATGAAAGAAGTAACGGACATGTTACACTACTGGCTCTGATGAGGGTGGGACTACAAGCCAAGAAAAGGAGTTGGCTTCTAGGAACAAGAAATATCAAAGGAATTGTTTTCCAGATCTGCCAGGAGTACAGCCTTGCATATCATGATCTTTAGACCCACAAGGTGGTGGGGAATGGAGTTGTTTTATTAACTCTGTTGAGATTTGTTATAGGAGTGAGAAGAGCCAGATACATGCATGCTATCTTGTGGAATAGCACAAACAATGCTTCTGGATAACTGGGTAGAGATGTGCAGAGGAGCCAGAGGTAATGATACAAGTTTGAGAGAGAGCAGTTGGAAGGGTGGAGAAGGCCTATTCCCAACAACACGGTTCCAGTCCATTCCACTAGCTTCCTTCCATTCAGAATATGGCCAGCGTTGATCTGAAACAGTGTTCATGACACAACCTCTCAGCTTGCTGGCCAGGTGGATTTCTTCATAGCCTTTACTCTGTGCTGATTTAAAACTATCACTGGCACTCACTGTACAGCCTCTGTCCATCAGTTCTTCCTATGATGTTACAGTAATACAGAATCTAAGATTAGATATATACATTTTATTTTAAGACAGAGAAAAGAAAATATCTGGACCATAAATGTTATTTTGAGGTAAGTCCTGTTGACTAGGGGGCACCATAACTGCTTGGTTTATGGGTTTTTTAGAATGAGGGACCGATTTCCTGAGAGCATCACTTACAAACAACATACTCAAGATAATCCTTGGCCCGTAACATGTCGCTCCAGTGTTGTGGAAGCAGCTGGAATATCCCACAACCCTGACTCTGTTACTGAGACGATGCTCTTTCTGAGGCTCCACATTGCTGCCACACATTAAGGATGCTGTGGCCAGGGTTTTCCAAGAGCCCTGGTGTGTCTGGTTCTTGCCTGAGTCTGTGAAGTGCCTGTCAGAGGCTTAAGTGAGTTCTCAGCCATTCAGAGTCTCAGTGCTGTCTGCCTCTAGTTCCAAGGAGTAGACGCTGACCTATTTCTGTCTTCTCTCGCCTTCAGTCTTATCTGGCTGAGCTCTGACTATGTTTGCCATTGTCCAGGCTTCAGTTGGCATCCTTGCTTTTCCAACTGGCCATGACTCACTGACTCCTTTCAAGGGGGTCCAGGGAAGATGGTACACATCCTTTCTAGACTGAGTGTGGGACGCCAGACTCACTGAGTGGCCCTGTACTGATGGGGAGCTCTGAAGGGTTCCAGCTACATTCTGTTATGGTTCGCCTAATAATAATTTTGGAGAAAGACAACTAGATTGGACAAAGCAAGGAAAGAAGAGATTGGCACATGAGGGCCACAGCAAGCATCTTGACCTTCTGGGAGGAAGTTTTCATGAAAGCAAGAAATCAAAACAAACAACTGCAGTCCCAGTGGATGGCACTCTGGCTTTAAAACTGCCTGCCCTCCTGAGTCCCAGGGAAGGCCTGGAACCTGCCAGGCCTGTGTGAGAAGTGTTCTAGGATTGCCACTTCTGCTACTTTCTGACTACTGCAAGTGTGTCGTGCCTAGCAGCATTCAGATTGAATTGCTTGTGTTGAGAGTTATGGGATGAGTATTCTAGAGACTAATGAGGCTCAAATAAGAGAGAAAATGAGTGAAAAGCACACCACCCATGTACTTGGTAGACGGGCTCCCAAAGGACTATTCTGATTAAACAAGGATATTGACCAATATTATTTTGAACAAAGAACTGTTGAATGAACGTCAACATCATGGTTATTTATCAATACCATTGGAGGGGTCCCAAGCCGTCTCAGATAGAAAATAGTTACTGTCATTATTTTCTGACTTTTGAATTGTTTTTACCCAGATTTTTTCTATAGACTGCCAGGTAGTTCCGTAAATATGGCTCCCTTTGGAGGAATAGAAACCCTTACAAAGTTGTGTTCCTGGGAAGAACAGGCATCACTCTTAGAACACACGGCCTGACCACAACATCTCTTTACTCTCAGCCAGTTTCACCCATCTTATCCTTGTGTCTGTCCTGCCTCCAACTCTTTACTTCATAACCCTAATCTCTTCCCTTCATGTTCTCTTTCCTGGATATCAAACTAAATGATCCTTATTCTCTCGGATAATCTTTTACCTATTTCTCAGGAGCTGTGCTCAAAAGCAAACATCTTATCCTGACAACTTACCATTTTTCATCTCAGACAACAGAAATTTTCTTCCCCGGAGCAATTGTGAAAGCTATTAAGGTAGTAAAGTTTATTGTCTCCAGAAGTTCCTAAGTAGCTGGCAGTGACTCTCACAATGATAAAATGTGGTTCTTCTCTTACCACTCTTACACCCCACTGCACTGGTTCTGTGCCACGGGGAGTGCTTACATTTTTTTTTGTTTCAGTGCTATAGTATATTTTACAAAATGTTCAAAATGGTAATTAATCTGAGCTATGCACCTAAAAAAAGATAAATTTTCTTGCCAGCTCATGAGACAGAGTTATACATGGGCAGAGCCAGTTCTGGGAATTACAAGTTTTACAAGAAAGGGTCTTGAGAAGATGGTATAGTCACCAAATGATGGGAGAAATGGTGGTGGGTGGTGGCTTGGGTAAAGAGAATGGGGAGAGAAAATGGAAAGAGGATGAGGGCAGCATGGACTATGAGTTTGAAGGCATAGAATGGGAAAAGAAAACACAACATCATACCCTGGCTTGCTCAATAGAAATGGAAGATGGGAAAACTTGTAGCAGTTATGCCCCAATGCAGAAGGAGTATGCTAATGTAGTCCAGTGTTCTTGTTTTGACACCAGAACCCTGATGTCAGCCTTGAGTCCCAAACAGTAATGATCTCATTCAGTGACTTATGGTGTAGTGGCTGGTTTTGTGTGTCAACTTGACACAGGTTAGAGTTATCACAAAGAAAGGAGCTTCAGTTGGGGAAGTGCCTCCATGAGATCCAGCTGTGGGGCATTTTATCAATTAGTGATTAAGGGGGGAGGGCCCCGTGTAAGTGGTACCATCTCTGGGCTGGTATTCTTGGGGTCTATAAAAGAGTAGGCTGAGCAAGCCAGGGGAAGCAAGCCAGTAAGAAACATCCCTCCATGGCCTCTGAATCAGCTCCTGCTTCCTAACCTGCTTGAGTTCCAGTTCTGACTTCCTTTAGTGATGAACTGCAACGTGGAAGTGTAAGCAGAATAAACCCTTTCCTCCTCAACTTGCTTCTTGGTTATGATGTTTGTGCAGGAATAGAAACCCTGACTAAGACAGATGGGGTGGAAGGATCTGGAATGCTGATCTTGGTCCTGATCATGCAATGTAGGGTAGGAAGTGAGAGCCTGGACACCTCAGGCTGCTGTTTGAGGGAAAGGGTATTGCAGGTTGATCTTCATAGCCTTTGGTAAAATCCCCTACAGTAGATGTCATTGGGAGGCAGCATTTTAATAATAACTTTGTGAGCTTCAAAGATCTACAGCTGTCAGTCTCTATTAACATTTTAATAAGGTAGGTGTAGTGGCTATTCCTGGTTGTCAACTTGACTATATATGGAATGAACTACAGTCTAGAATTGGAAGGCTCATCTATGATCCTAATTTTGAGGCTCAGAGATAAAACTTTCTGACCTGGATCTTGGTATGGAGATCTTGAAGGATAGTGGCTATGAATTCCAGAAGATTAGGACAAGGAGATCTCTGAGTTCAAGTTAATTTGGGATTAAAGGCATGGAGGCAAACACCTTTAATCTGGGCCACACCATCTGCTGGAGATATATAAGGACATTGGAAGAAGGAAGATTTATTCACTCTTCCTTGCCTGCTTGCCTCGTGGGACTGAGCAACTGCTAGATCCTTGGACTTCCATCCACAGCTGCTGCTGACGATTGCTGGAGAGTTGGACTATAGACTATAAGTCAGCGACAAATTCCCTAACTATATAGAGACTGCCCATACGTTCTGTGACTCTAGAGAACCCAAACTAATACAGAAGTTGGTACCAGGAGTGGGGTATTCCTGTGACAACCTGACCATGTTTTGAGGAGGAAAAGGAAATTGGTGAGAAAGACATCTGGGGAAGACATATGTGGATAAATCTCTCCAAATGGGCAAAGGATGTGAAGATATTTGTGTCCCATGTAAATGCTCACCAAAAGGTGACTTCAGCTGAGGAGGAGTTCAGTAATCAAGTGGATAAGATGACCCGTTCTATGGACAGTCAACCTCTCTCCCCAGCCATCCCAGTTATTGCCTAGTGGGCACATGAACAAAGTGGCCATGGTGGCTGAGATGGAGGTTATGTTTGGGCTCAGCAACACTGACTTCCATTCATCAAGGCTGACCTGACTATAGCTGCTACTGAATGCCAGATCTGCCAACAGCAGAAACCAACACTGAGCCCCAGATATGGCACAATTCTTCAAGGTGACCAGCCAGCAACCTGGTGGCAGGTTGACTATATTGGACCACTTCCCCCTTGGAAAGGACAACGTTTTGTTCTTACTGGAGTAGATACTTATTCTGGTTATGGATTTGCCTTTCCTGCATGTAATGCTTCTGCCAAAACCACCATCCGTGGACTCACAGAATGCCTTATCTATTGTCATGGTATTCTACACAGTATTGCTTCTGACCAAGGAACTCATTTCACAGCCAGAGAAGTGCGACAGTGGGCCCACGATCATGGAATTCACCATGATCCCCATCATCCTGAAGCAGTTGGTCTAATAGAAAGATGGAATGGCCTTTTGAAGACACAGTTACAGTGCCAATTAGGTGGCCACAGCATGGAGGGCTGGGGCACAGTTCTTCAGAAGGCAGTATATGCTTTGAATTAGCATTCAATATAGGGTACAGTTTCTCCCATAGCCAGGATCCATGGGTCCAGGAATCAAAGGGTGGAAAAGGGAATAGTTCCATTCACTATCACTCCTAGTGACCCTCTAGGAAAATTTTTGCTTCCTGTCCCCACAACTTTAGGTTCTACTGGCCTAGAAGTTTTGGTTCCAGAGTGGGGAGTGCTCCTACCAGGAGCCACAACAAACATTCCATTGAACTGGAAGCTCAGATTTCCCCCTGGCCATTTTGGGCTTCTAATGCCCTTAAACCAACAGGCTAAGAAAGGAATAATTGTGTTAGGAGGGTGAAAGATCCAGATTACCATGGGGAAATTGGATTGCCTCTCCACAATGGAAGTAAGCAGGATTATGTCTGGAGTGCAGGAGATCCCCTAGGGCATCTCTTAGTACTACCATGTCCTGTGATTAAAGTCAATGGGAAACTACAACAGCCTAATCCAAGCAGGATGACAAAGGATGACCCATCAGGAATGAAGGTATGGGTCAATCCTCCAGGAAAAGAGCCAAGACCTACTGAGGTGCTTGCTGAAGATGAAGGAAATACAGAATGGGTAGCAGAGGAAGGTAGATATAAATACCAGCTAAGGCCACTTAACCAGTTGCAGAAGCGAGGATTATAAGTAATATGAATGCTTCTAACTTATTTTGTTAAGGATACATTTGTCTTTCTTCCAATTCCTTTAACATCAATTGGTATTGAGACACTAAAAGAATGTTCCCAAGGGACATTGCCCCATTGTAAATTTATAAATGCATTTGCGATTGTACGAGGAATAGTTATATCATGTTAGGCGTATTCACAACCTTGTTATTGTTTCACGTGGACATGAGATATTACTTGTGTCAAGTTGACAAGGGGGTGGATTGTAGTGGCTATTCCTGGTTGTCAACTTGACTTTATCTGAAATGAACTACAGTCTAGAATTGGAAGGCTCACCTATGATCCTAATTTGATCCAAACTAATACAGTAGGGGAGGGTATCTCTCACACATTGATACTCTATGATCAATGTCATGATAAGTTCTACATTCAAATTATACAGGAGTACTGCCCCATGGTGACCCAATGGTGGATGTCTGGGTAGATAGGTACAGGTGTCTGCTAGGTGCTGTGAGGACTCAGTGAGCTGACTACGTGCTCAAGCTCTTTGGGGATTAAAAATGCAACATAGCACTTCCTGACAATGTGCACTGAATCGTCAGGAAGAAAAATAAAGTTGACTGATTTGCTCATTTCTTCTTTGTAGTGGTGAACTGATCTCACACCAGCATTTAAACATTTATGTACAATACACATGAAGCCCACAATCAAAGCAATAATGTATTTGGGTCTACTTTCATTTGGATACAACACAGTTTTGGTAAACTTTACTTTGCAACAGCCTATCTCAACCCTTCTATGGAAACTAAGGCAAAGAACTGTTTATCTTGAGCTGTGAAGAAAAGAGGGAATGTATTTGTCATCCTTCTTTCTGCCTCTGCAACCCAAGAGAGAGGGCCTGGGCTTGATGGTGGCAACAGGAATCAAAATAAAAGAACTCTAGGGAAAGGTGAAAGCTCAGAGGATGAGTGGGGACTCTGGGCGGCCTCAGGCTTAACCCAGACCTCACCCAGGCATTTTCTTCTCCAGGGGAATGGAACTGAGATCAGCAAAAGAGACATTCTTCATATTAAACCTAGCAAGCCGTTCTTTTAAGGGTAGCTTTAATATTACTTCACTATGTCTCACCATGGCTAGAATCTATGAGAAGGAATTGGCCTCTGCCTTGCCTCAGTGAAGCAGGGTGGTCAGTTTCACCACTGCCGACCATGAACACCCTGTGGAACTTCATTTTTCCTCCTGTAGTAAGAATAATAGTGGCTATCTCAGGGGACAGTCGGGAGAATCTGGAATAATTAAAATGTATCTGTTTGCTGATTGGTGTATCAGAGGTAATTATTATATTTTAAATTTATAATTATTGAACTGAATGCTTCAAACATTTAATCCTGTAGGGTAATCCTGTGATGTTCTGAGAAATATGTGCAGTTTGATACATCAGGAAAAATGCATGTACCTCCTTAAACATTTGTTCCTTCTTTATGGTGAAAACTCACATTCTTTCCACCAGTGCCTTAGGTGGCTCTCAGCACTATGACAAAGTACCTAAGAGGGGCCGATTTAAAAAGGACTGGTTTGCCTTGTTGCTGGTCTTGCCTGTGATGTTGTTGCTGGGTCCTGGTGAGGCAGTGTATATCATGGACAAGGGGCAGCAAAGGGCAAAGCAGAGAGGGTGGGGGCAGAGAGAAAGAGAGAGGGGGGAGGGAGGGAGGGAGGGAGAATGGGTGAGGAAAAGTCCACTTGAACTCACACCACAATGACCACTTCCTTTAACAAGGTCTCAGTTTCTGTGAACTTCATCACAGTCTAGTCACTGGTTGCAGCACCATTGTCTGGGGACCAAGCTGTCACCACAGGAACCTGAAGGGATGTTTGCTACCGACACCATAACAATGAGCCCTTAGAAACACAGTGTTTTGGTATCATCTATAGTCGCACTACTGTGCAGCACACAAGGGCTTCCTGTGCCTGGCTGCCTATAATCTAGTATCATGTAGTCATCCTTTCCTACTCAAACCTCCTCTCTCTGCTCCTTCCAGTCTCTGGTTCACCACGGCCTCTCAACTGGCATGAAAGCCACTGTTTTAGATTTCACTTGTGCATGTAATCTCATGGTACTACCTTTTGGTGCCTAACAGAGTATCTCTGTGGCTAGTTTCCATTTGTAATTTTTTGCTGTTTTGTTTTTGTTTGTTTTGTGTTTGTTTTGGTTTTTGCCATTGGGTTTTGGGATTCTTTAAAGGATCTGGACACTACTCCATTTTCAAATATACTTCCAGTATTCTCCCCAGTCTGTAGGTTTCCTCTTTCCTCTGAAGTGTTTCTTCAGATGTGTGTGAGATGTTTAGTTCAGCGTATCACTGTTTGCCTATCTTTGTCTTCTGGGCTTTAGGTTTGTGTCTAAAACTGTCCATTCACACACCCTGATACATTTCTTCTATGTTTTCTAACAGTTCCTCAGTTTCTCTAAGATCGCTGTAGGCAAGAGATTGGGGAACAGAAATGACTCCTCTTGCATGACGGGGAGCAGTAGGCCACAGGCTTTAGGAGTGGGCTACCTCTGTGATGGGCCAGTTTACCCCACTGTTTCCTCAGTTAGGTTGGCTATGACATGGAGGGATACTGTAAGAAGTAATGCAAGCGTGGCTAGCCCTGTAGCTTCTTCGCTTTATTTACACATCCCTGCACTAGCTGCTTTTCTCTTGCTGAATTACTATTGATGTACATTCATCTCATCCTATGTAGTGCTGGAGACAGTCTTCTTCAAGTATATCATGTACTTTGAACATATTCACCCTCATCCAGTCCCTACTTCCAAACTTTCTCCCCCTTTCTCCTAATCTCCTGCACCTTCTCTTCATTAGAGTCTCTTCTGTTTTCAACCACATGACCCACACATTAGAATTAATGGCCATATTTATAAAAATTTCAGAGCCCATAAATGAGAGAAGGTAGGCAGTGTTTGTCTTTCTGCATCTGACTTATTTTGTTTGATAGGGTGATCTCTAGTGTGTGTGTGTGTGTGTGTGTGTGCACCATATTTTCTTTGATTAACACAACAACACAACTTATTAATCTTATGAGCTAAGCACATTAGGAGTGCTAGAAAACAATATTACAGAAAAGTTAAGATTAGCTTGGATAAGCATGTTAGAGATGGATTGTCTTTTTCAAAGCTCGAGAACAATTATATTACAATTAAAAAGAAAAGCCCAAGGATGGCAATTGCTAAGAAGAAGAAAATGGAAGAGAGAAAGAAAAAGCTATTTTTCTTGAGGTGAGACAGCATGGTGGCCAGCCATATGACGGCAAGCCTCTAACTTTGTGAATCACAGGGCATTGGCCATGTGTCCAGGACCAGGCATGAGTTCTGTACTGTGGAATGGGCCTTAAGTCCAATCAGAAAGTGGTTGCTTATTTTATTAATGTTATTGACATTATTCTGTATCTTGCCAAAGGTCAGTCATTCACAGATTTCATGGCTAGATAACAGTTTTGATTATTTTTCCTCCCACAGGAGCATATGTAGCATATATATTGAACCACTAGAGAGGGATTTTTCCAGTTCAGTACTGTTGGTATTGGGACCTCCGAGACCTGTGACATCACATAGGTGACAGTACAACCTATACACCTGTTGTCAAGGCAACAGGTACCATGTTTCCAGAGTCCACTGGGTTC